>NW_016809238.1:16889-85559 GCF_001698545.2 Rhinopithecus bieti
TAAAGAATTTTAAAGAAAATTTAAGAATCATGTATTTAAATTTTAAGAAATTATATATTTATGACATGTGTATGAGATACATAGGATATATGATTTTATATGTGTGTATATATGTATATATTTATGTATTTATATGTGTGCATATATACACATTTGTACATATATACATATATACATTATATATATAAAACCACTCTGCGAAGTTCATTATTTTATATATGTGTGTGTGTATATATAGATATAAAATCACTCTGCAAAGTTCATTGCTCCTACTCCCACTCACTATAATAGTGGTTTTCAATTGGATATATATGATTATATATATAAATGTATGTATATATGTGTATATATATACACGTTAAAAAAACAAGAATTAAATTACGGTATATTTGCATATACATATAGAACATTATGTTCTTAAGAATGAGATAGAACTAATGTATTGATTGAAAGACCTCCATCTTGTTGTAAGTAGTAATAGCAAGTCATAGAACAAATAGATACAATTTTATTATTTCATTTGCACAGCATATGGATGTGAATTTTGCATGGGTACATAAATATACTGAAAGAATCGATGTTTATACACCAAACAGTTCATAGTGGTTACTTCTAATGCAGCTTTTTTTCCTTTTACCTGGAGCCCAATAATTCTTTGTTATGGGTCTGCGCATTTTACAGTGATTAGCAGCGTCCCTCACCTCCAGCCACCAGATACCAGTAACATTCTCCCTCCCCCATTATTACCACCAAAAATGTCTCCAGACATTGTCATGTGTGCTTATAGATTCTTTCAGTATATTTATGTACCCATGCAAAATTCACACTCACATGCTGTGCAAATGAAATAATAAAATTGTACCTATTTGTTCTATGACTTGCTATTACTACTTATTACAAGATGGAGGTCTTTCAATCAATACATTTAGTTCTATCTCATTCTTGAGAACCTAGCATTCTATATGTATATGCAAATATATCATAATTTATTCAACTCTTGTTATATTTTTTTTCCTGCCTCAGCCTCCTGAGTAGCTGGGATTACAGGCCCCCACCACCACACCCAGCTAATTTTTGTATTTTTAGTGGAGACGGGGTTTTGCCATGCTGGTCAGGGTGGTCTCGAACTCCTGACCTCAGATAATCTGCCCGCCTCAGCCTCCCAAAGTTCTGGGATTATAGGCATGAGCCATTGCTCCCGGCTTAACTCTTGTTTTATTAATGGACATTTCAGTTGTTTTTACTCTTTTACTATTTCAGATGATTTCAATGCACATCCTCATATGTGCACTTTTTGTGCAAATGTGTAAGCATTTCTGTAAGACTATTTCCTAGAAGTAAAATTGCAAAGTTAAATTGTAAGAACATTGGGTACTGCCAAGCCCTTCATAAAGGATATATGCAAGTTATATTCCCACCAACTGTATATGAGAATGATAGGAATATTTTCAGTTTTTCAAGTATGTTTTAATAAAAATGCATTTAATGAAAGCAAATAAAATTGTGCTTGATTTCAAGACTCTTCGGACAAAGTCACAAAGGCCTATCAGGCTGGATCAAAGGACATAATAATGGTCATTAGACAGTACAATGTGATGATCATGGAACTCATTTTGCTCCACAAGCAATAACACTGAGATGATTAACTCCCATAGCAGGTATATCCATTGTCTATATTGTTAGGGAAATTTACCCGAGAGCGAATGGATTCTGGCTGCCTTGTTAACATGATCCAGTCTGTCATCAGCCTTCACCTAACTGCCTCGTAACTGAAGTAACAGCAGTTGTCCACAGAATTTATAGCCACATGGATTTTCAGTAAGGCAGAGGAAAAATAAACCTGAAAACAAGTTGCCTACTGAGATAATTAGAAAAGAAACCATGAATAAATGAATTCTAAGAATGAGATATTTGGGGGCTAGAAATGGAATCAGTAAAACATGAATTAAATAATCTGTTAGCCCTAACCTTCCCGAAAAGAACAACTGCATAAATAAGGCTCAGGTATATAATACAGGAATGCCACTTAACCCACTGCTTTTCCTATGAAACTGAAAGAGCTGGTTGTAAACCATGGTAGATTGGTTGGCACAAAGAGTGTCATGTAACAAGAGGTCTCCAATTGCATGATTGTTTTGTCAACAACTCTTTAAAAAATCTCCATCAGTTATGTGACATTTCTTGCACACTGCTCTGTCACTGAGCTATTTGTCCCACAGAAAGGCCAGGCTGACCAGTCATCTGTGAATAGCTGCTGGGTTTACAGTGTTAAAAAAGGTAGATACTTCCTCTTCTTTCTGCATCTTAGGAGGGTAAGCATACATTTAAAATCAGTTACACAATTATTTAACTACCTTAATGATAAGAGTTGAAGGTACTATGAAAAGATATAGCGGAGCGCCTGACCTAGTCTATAGCGTGGATGGGAAAGGCATTCTTAAAGAAGTGATATTTGAGGTTGGGCGCTGTTGCTCACGCCTGTAATCCCAGCACTTTTGGAGGCCAAGGTGGGTGGATCGCTTGAGCTCAAGAGTGTGAGGCCAGACTGGGCAACATGGCAGAAAACCCACTTCTATGAAAAATACAAAAATTAGCCAGGCGTAGTAGTACACACCTGTAGTCCCAGCTATTCGGGAGGCTGAGGTGGGAGGATGGCTTAAGCCTGGGAGGCAGAGATTGCAATGAACTGAGATTGTGCCACTGCACTCCAGTCTGGGCAATAGAGACAGATGTAGTCTCAAATAAATAAATAAATAAATAAATAAATAAATAAATAAATACATTCATACATACATACATAAATACATAAATAAATAGAAGTAGTATTTGAGCCATGATGGGGGAACGGTATCACTTGTACCTTTAAACACTTTCAGCACTTTGTATCTCACTTAGTGTTCATTTCGTATGTTTCCTAGTGTTGGTTTTTCTAGAATTAAGCTCCTCTATAGCATGAAAGTTTCATAAAGAAATATAAATCTTTGTCTCATAAATCTTTGTTTTTTATTAATAATTTACACAGTTCATGACATATGGTGAATATCTAATTAGTAGTTTATTTTATTTATTCATTGGTTTATTCATTTATCAATGTGTAAGATGTACCCACTACTATCTAAGTCCCAAGAAATAGCAATGACGTAGTTGAAAAGGTCCCTGCTCTCATAAGTTTTACCTTCTGGTGTTAGCGAGGTGCGGCGTCCAGACAACATACACGGAAACAAGTAATTTGCAGCATGAAGTACTGTAAAGAAAATAAAATAGACTAATGTGACAGAGTGTGAGCATTAGTGGTTAGGGAAGCCTTTTTTAAATAAATGGAGTTTGAGCTTTGAATCTTATACCATCAGAATATACCCTCCAACCTTCCTTGTCAACTTTCATTCATTGAAGATTCTGACGTGTGGTTGATGACATTCTTCCACCATACCTTCCTTGGCTCATTCAGTATACATGTGGATAACCCAAATGTTTTAGTGTGTTTTGTGTTGCTATAACAGAGTACCACATAGTGGGTAATTTGTAGTGAAAAGAAATTTATTTTTTACAGTTCTGGAAGCTGGGAGTCCAAGGTCAAGGGGTCCGCATGTGGTAAGGGCCTTTTTGCTATGTGCTTCTTCCCATGGCAGAAGTTGGAAGGGCAAGTGGGCACAAGAGCAAGAAGGGATCAAACTTTCTTTTATACAGGCGCACCCTCAGAATAACACACCTACTCTGAGAAAATGACATCAATTCATTCATGAGAGCAGGATCCTCATGACCTAATCACCTCCTATTAGGCCTTATCTCCCAACACTGTTGCATTAGAAATTCAGTTTTCAACACATGAATTTTGAGTGACACATTCAAACCACAGCACCAACCAATACTCTGTCTTTCCAGTTCTTTGATCTTCTCACCTCCTGCATTCTACCATTACTCACTCCTATGGTCATAACCTTGACCTTATCCTCATCTATAACTACATCACTCCCTAAATTTCACTTTCAAGCATTCTACCTTTTGGCCACCACTTCCTATCCTTTCATCTCATATGCCATAGTATCTTCACTTCATTAATTGTTTAACTTTGTTGAACATATTAATTATTTTATCTAAACATTTTTCTAATACACAACTTGATTTCAAGGTTCATCAATAATACCACTTTGATTGGTCCATCAATCTAAACACACTTTTATGAATACCCTTAACTTTCTTACTCTTTCTCCAAATATCATATTGCCCAGCAAAAGCCCAGGCCTGGGTCAGGTGTAATCCTTGGCCTCCATTCTGCTCCTGAGCAGCTGACTGTGGCTGGAGAAAAAACATACCACTGCACTGACTGGCCACTCTTTAAATTCATGAGCACAAATCTCAAAAGGGCATGCAGAGCTACCATTCCTTAGAATGCTTTTCTTACCCCTCTCTTCAGAACAACTACTTCATGCCCGTTTCTGTCTCGTCAAGTTTTAACAGCTTTCTCTGTCAAAGCGCCCTTCCCAATCTTTACCCACCCTCCTACTATTGATGGCCTTGTCTCTACCTTCTTTGGGATTTAAATGAAAAGAAGCAATTAGCCTTGAAAAGATGTGGGAAAAAATTAAAGGATGCAATTGTAATTCCTTTTCCACATCACTGCTCAAGAATGCCTGGCATACAATTGTGTCTATTTAGTGTGAGCTTAAAATGTTTTGTTGACTTGAATTTTTAAAATTAAAGCAATCATCAGATACTTTTTTCATTTCAATATTTACCATGTTTTAGGCCCTACTGTGATCTTTCTTTTTCCTTTGCCCACAATTAAAACTTGCAATATATTTTTAAGCTCTCTATATTCAAGTTAAGATCATAGTTCAGTAATAGTTTTCAATAGATTTTTATTACCTTATTGTAATCCCTCAAGGGGAAAATGGCCTAACGGCATTTAGGAACCCTACTTTTCACTTCAAAACAAACTGAATTTTTTCAATAATGTATTTTTTTTTCTTTTAACCAGTCTACACAAAGACAAGTAGTTAAAATGAGCCACTTAATGGTTTTATACATAATATTTTTAAGCATTAAAAGTTACTTCATAGGTAAAAATCATTCTTTCAGGAACTCCTATGAAGGAATTTCTACTTCAATCTGTAGGTTGATTGTTGATGTTTAAGCAGCTATAAGGAAAGTACTCCAGATATTTAGAAGGGTGTTTTATAATAAGATCTCTAACAAACAGATAACTTCTCAGTTATGAATTGAGTTATAACCCTTCATTAGTTTATTCTGCCTTCTATTTGTCAGATGGGTAGTATAGATTGTAAAAGATTTTAAAAAACCTTTTTTCTTTTAAATTAAGTATCTTTAAGATGTAGAGCTCTGATGACTTTTCCTGTAATTAAAACTTACATACACAAAAGCAGCTGTCCCATTAGTGGCACATTGGTAAGTAAAAACTGATGGCTTTAAGTATAGACTTTAATCTAAAACTACTAGAAAGTTTTATTTATTCACTGAAAGGCCTGAAATTATCTGCATGTGGAAATCACCTAAAATAGATATGGAATCACTTTCATAAAGGACTGAATCATTTAGGAAGTTGAAATGTAAATTGTCACATGCAAATATTAAATTTTTTAAAAAGTTTGTCTCAAAATGAGGTTAACATGTAAATGTTTTACTTTATTGACTCTTTTGCAATCATATTATTTTCTATACTGATTTTAAAATATTGCAATAATTTAAATTCAAACTGAAGCTCTATATGCTTCCAATAGCATTTGAGAAATAGGCATTTGTTATATGAAATGAACTGAAATGTACAGCTCACAAATAATAAAATACCCTGAGGCTTCCTTTTAGTGATTTTTGGAACTTAAAGCCATTTTTCAGAAATTCAATAAATTCATGAATTATAAGTTTTTTGTTTGTTTGTTAGTTTGTTTGAGACAGAGTCTCTCTCTGTCACCCAGGCTGGAGTGCAGTGGCGTGATTTTGGCTCACTGCAACTTCCGCCTCCCGGGTTCAAGTGATTCTCCTGCCTCAGCCTCCCAAGTAGCTGGGATTACAGGTGCCCACCACCACGCCTGGCTAATTTTGTGTATTTTTAGTAGAGACGGGGTTTCACCATGTTGCCCAGGCTGGTTTCGAACTCCCGAGCTCAGGCAATCTGCCCAAATGCTGGGATTATGAGCGTAAGCCACTGCGCCCAGCTGGAATGACATCTGTCCTACCTCTGAGCACTTACTTTGTGTCGTTTCTGTGATGCTTTTCTGTGAAAGCTCACAGATCTGTAAGACAAGGCAGTGAGGGTATTTGGGCCGCTCCTTACTCCCAACTTAATCTCAACAGACACCATTTTTTCCCTTGAATCAATGTGAATCTTCCACATAATTATCCCCTATTCTAATGAACCCATAATAGAAAAATGATGTTATACAGTTAAGAAGGTTATACCAGAGCAAGAGTCTCTACTACAAGTTAATCTTAAAATGAAGTGGGTACAAAGTCCAATCAAGTGGACTTTTGGAGAGATTTTCTCTCTAAACACATACCATTATGGCACATTTTAAAAAACAGTTTAACCATCCCAAGAAAAATTCTGATACACTTATTTTTTGCTTTCAGAAAGCTTTCTGGATAATTAAATAATGTATATAAATAACCCATAAAATAATTTGTTATATTTGAATATGGTTTAACAGTTTCATAGAGCTACAGAATACATTATGTCATTTGATGCACTCTCTCAGAAAGTCATTGAAATATGTATAACAGGTATTCCACATCTTAGAGATGAGGTAATTGAGGTAATAAAGGCATTTATTACCTGGATTTTTTTTTCTGGTCTCACACAACCAGAAGGTGTCAGAACAAGTCTCATATTCTGATGCCAAATGTGTCTTTAAAAATAACTGATTTATTGATTTAATACCGTGAGAAAACAGTTTAACCGTATTTGACACAGTTAAACTGTGTTGCTTGGTATTAAAACTGAAGTCATATTTAGTAGGCATTCTTCTATTTTAAGGCGACAGTAGTAAACCTGTTTTATGTGGTAAGCCATACAAAAAGCTGGGAATATAAATTTTAGAGTCAACATCTTATAGGACCTATCAGAATATGGTTCCACTCAAAATCAGTCTACTTCCACTGTCTCAAAGGTTCTTGATGGACAGATGTAAGGCCAAGGTGCTAAGTGTTACGCTTGTTTCAGAACAAAATGGTTATCTATATAGACGCCTTTTGGCACAGCAAACTAGGGTCTGATATAAATATTTGTCCATGCCTTTGAACAGATTCAGAACTGATTTGGGGGAAAAATAATCTGATCTCACCTATAGTTAGCCCCCTGTTAAAGCTGCAAGAGTATGTTACTTCTGTGAGCTAATCCAAACTTCTGATTTTTTACAAAAACGTATAGACTTTCTTGCCCATGTGTTTGAATCTAAAGTGATGCATGCTCTCCTAATAAACAAATCAAAACTACAGCAATTCAGGGACAAATCAGAAAATTAAAATTGGAAGTAACTTTGGTCTAGCACCTACCAAAGCTGGCTTAAAATCTCAGATGTTTTTAGAGAGTAAAAATGAAAAGGACATATCAAAATTCATTCCTCTGGATTCTCTGAGCTCCAAACCTGAATTGAATAAAGTAATGCAAAACAAACAAACAAACAAAACAATGCCTCTTAGAAATGCCTTTGAGAAAAAACTAAGCTGTGATTGAGCCTAAGAGAGACAGAGAAAGTAAGCTTTTGAAGGCTTTTTCTGTTTCTTTGCAAAACAGTAATAAAATATTGACCATCACTTTAAGACATTTCTCATATAAACTACTCTTAAAATTCAAACCATGGAATAAATCTGTTTCTTCAAGAAAACCTGTATGCACCATTTTGTTGGATGTTAAAATCTTCAAATTTTCTTTTGACTTTGTTGCTGGGTGGATCTCTTGCCCAGTCACTGGCACACATTACTGTCTCCTGGCATTTTTTGTTGCCACAAAAAAAGGTTATATTTGCAAGGTATAGATCTGAGGAATATGCAAAGTATAGATTTTAATTAAAGATACACATCTCTAAGCAAAGCCTAGAAGGGAGACTGTGGAAGAGCCTTCATACGATTTTATTGTGGTACTCTCATTGCTTTCAAGGCATTTTCCTATTTCTCTTAACTATTTTCATAGCCTTAGGCCCTTTTTTGTCTATCTTGATCAATTACTTTACTTTCAATTTCTTTTCAGAATTGAAGTTTTCTATCATTTTACTTAACACTTGAAATACTCTGTGATAGGATCAGGGGTTTTTTGTTTCTATACATTTAAGTGTATGTTTTGTTTGTATACATTTAACATTTAGATACGCTGTATTTTAAATATCTTATTATGTTTAAGATGTTTACAAAATGGAAAGGTGTAGCTCCTTGAAGAAAGTTAGTAAAGAAAAAAATAATTGTTAAAACACAGAAGTAGAGGGACTAAGACTCAAACAGAGTCAGAGAGAAATTATGCGTTAAAACAACCATTTACTTCAATAGATACTTACTGAACTATATTTAAGGAATAATGTTTGGTACTACAGGGTTTTCAAAGATAAGTACAGGCCAACTCTTACCTCTAAGGATTTTAAATTTCAGTAGAAGGATTTGAAAATACACAAATTACTATAGCATGTGAGGACTTCAAAAGGTTCAAAGGATAGAAATTACCTTCACTTGGTGTGATCTAGACAGAATTCAAAAATGCAAGTTAGAATTAATCGGGCCACATGTTAAGAGTCAGGGCAATTGCTATTATATAAATGCCATGTCAAGGTCTGCTAGTTCCGTTGGAGCTAGTTTTAAGAGAAGACAGGCTGAGCCAGGCGCGGTGGCTCACGGCTGTAATCCTAGCACTTTGGGAGACCAAGGCAGGCGGATCACAAGGTCAGGAGATCGAGACCATCCTGGCTAACGTGGTGAAACCCCATCTCTACTAAAAAAATACAAAAAATTAGCCGGGTGTGGTGGTGGGTGCTTGTAGTCCCAGCTACTTGGGAGGCTGAGGCAGGATAATGGCATGAACCCGGGAGGGGGAGCTGGCAGCGAGCCGAGATCACGCCACTGCACTCCAGCCTGGGTGACAGAGCGAGTGTCCGTCTCAAAAAAAAAAAAAAAAAAAAAAAAAAAAAAGAGAAGGCAGGCTCTAGGGGTAAATCATAAGAAATATGTCTACCCAGGAATGAGATGGTAATGATAATGATGTTGATGGGGATAGTGATCATGATGATAATTATTCCACACAAGCCTGCTTATTAGGACAGGCACTGGGAAGACCCTGTGATTTAATAATGGAAAAGACTCACCACTTGCCCTCAAGGAGCTCATGGTTTAGTGAGGAAAGAGATCTAATCAAAGGATCCCACTGATAATTTGCAGGCATGACTGCGAAATCCTACAGAGAAGTCAGAGCTGCTGCATTGCACAACTACAAAAACTGCTATCCACATTGTGCGTGGGAGGTGGGATGGGGGATTTGATCTACTCAGGAATGCCTGAAATGCTTTACTAAGGTAATTGGTTTGAATCAACATCTAAAGGAAGAGGAAGATTTATTGGTGAAGTAGAGGGAAAGAGTGTTCTCAGAGAAAGCATGTGCAAAGAGCCTGTGATGGGGACAGCATGGCACATTTGAGGAAGGGAAAGACGGTCAGTGTGCCTGGAGCACAGAGGCCAGGAAAGCCTAGTATATAATGAGGTTTTAGAGGCAGGTAGGGGTCAAACTATGACGGCTTGTAGGTCATTAACATTTTGGTCTTCACCCTCCAGCCAAAGAGAAGCTATTCAATATTTTAAGTATGGTCAGATTTGAGTTACTCAAAGATCACTTAGTCATGAATGTGGAGAAGATATTGGAAGAGTGTCAAAACGGGAGTGAGAAGAAAAATCAGGAGGTCTATTCAATGCGAAAGATGACTGGAACTGTGATAATAATGAAGATATATGAAAATGTATTGAACTGTAGCTGTATAGCAAACCCTATGCTCAGTGCTTTATGTGCATTATTGAAAGCATGCCTGGAAAATAGTGGTGCTCTGTCAAAATAAGTTCACATTTCCACATCGCCTGCAGTTTCACTGCATTAATCAAGCAAAATGCTGTTGCTTTAGAGTCAACTGGACACCCAAAAGGTAAGACCAGAGACTGAGACTTCATCTTATAATATTTTATTGTAAATTATTTTGGCTCCATATCTCTCTGATGCTAGGTAGAGGCAGATGTCAGTGCTTTGCAGCAAAGATACAGCAAATCAAGAAGTGTAGATGCTTCCAAGCCTCTGAGAACCAAAGCTGCAAGGAATTTGTGGAAATATCTGCCTGCACGTATCTGATTGAAAAATGAATCCTCAAACTCCAATTATTATGTTATATCTGTTTACTTGTATCTCTCAAGTTTTAAGTAAGTTAAAAAGGGATTAAGTATAGTAGCTAATAGGATGGTGTTCCATTGTGTTCATGAATTTCTATTTATTTTTGAGTCATTCATTTATTAAACAAACATTTCCTTTACTGACTACTATGTGAAAGGCACTGTTCTAGACACTGAGGACAATTGTGAAGAAAATAGATGAGAATTCCTGCCTATGTAGAGCTTATGCTGTAAGGGAAGAAAGGCAAACCATACATAAGATGTGTAAGTAAAATACATGTCTGTTGGATGAGACACATATAGCAAACAGGATGCATTCTATAATTTATACTAAATTAATGCTAGAGAATAGTATGAATCCTGTAATAAATAGTTTTGTCTAATGAGAAAAGTAAAGCAGAGAAACGGAATGTCAAGTATAGATGCATTTGAGGTTGTGATTTTAGACATCTCGAGAAGGCCTCAATGAGTCAGTAACATCATAAATACCTAAAGAAGATAAGAGAGCAAGCCATGCAAATATTTGAGGCCAGAATATTCTTGGCAGAAAGAACATCGGTGCCCAATCTCTGAAGCACTAGCAACTCTTAATTCAAATAGTATTTTTGCTTCATGTTGATTTGCAAATTTGTAATATTACTATAAATATCATCTTGTATTGGCACAAAATAAGACTAAGTGAGTATTTTTTTTTTTTTTTTTTTTGCTTTATCACTGCAAACTCCATTTAATGTGGCATACAAGGTGTTTAGTGTTTTTTTTTATTATCACAAATTGTATTATTTTTTAAAATTCCTTTAAGTTAAAAAAAGGCAAAGATTATTAAAATATTAAGTGGGTTATAGATATTTTCACTGCATTTTAAATTTAAGACAATATTAATAAAGTCCTTGACGTCAAAGATGAACATATTACCCCGCCAGATTTTGTTCATTTTATTTTATACGTTTTCAAATTTTATAACATTTAAATTATTTTGTAATTATAATTTGTACAGATTTTTCAGATGGTGAATGTATAATAAAAATAAAACAGAACATAGCCGGGCTTTGTGGCACATGCCTGTAATCCCAGCTACTCGGGAGGCTGAGACAGGAGGATCACTTGAACCCAGGAGGCTAGAGGTTGCAGTGAGCTGAGATCACCTGAACCCAGGAGACAGAGGTTGCAGTGATCTGAGATCACACCACTGCATTCTAGCCTGGGCAACAGAATGAGACTCCGTCTCAAAAAAATAAAAATAAAATAAAAAATAACAAACAAGCAAAAACCCTTAATGATATGAAAGAAAACAACTAGGGAGGTTATTGAATTGCATGGTACAAGAACTCTCTTAGTGGGTAACACCTAGTCCAAGACAGGAATGCTCCCAAGATGCCAGCCACGCAAAACTCTGAGTGGAGAGCGTCTCCATGTTGAGCAGTCTCCCTGTGTACAGTTAAAATCTTTCTCTGCGTTGTGGAGAATTCTCATATTAAATACTTTTTAAATGTTTCCTCTTGCATTTATTAAGGTCTGTATTTCAGGAACCTCAATTACCCTTAACTGAATTATTTTTGCCAGTTCTCCATATCTATTAGTTGCATTCTAATTACTTAAATATTTTCCTTTCCAACCATATATTCTGTGACTATCACAAGTCTTCCTTTTAAGTTGGAAACTTTATTTTAAGAATATATTCTGTTCTTTGCTGTTTCTACTTTGCTTCAATGAAGATGTTTTGGTCTTCAAGTTTATTGCCTTTAGGCCTGTGATTTTCTATTTATTAGTGGGTTTTTTGTTGCTTTTTAAAAATTATCTCATCCCTGAATCTTCGTTATTTAATTGATATCTTCCTGTTAAGCGCTTGTGATACGTTTCTTTCTGTTTTGGAGTTACACTTTCTCCCAGGCTGGATATTTTCTTTCTGTGCTATGATTTTGATTGTTTTCTACTATTTTCGGTCATCAATTCCATTCCTTTTCCTTCTATTTTACTCACACTTAGGCAGTTTGTTCTAGATTTTCTCTTTGGCTTCTTTCTGCCCTATCTCACAACTGTTTGTTGTACCCTCCACAGGTGTGGTTTGAAGATGAGGCATTTTGTGTTCTATCCATAATTTCCTATGACTTGAGAGCCTAATGGGCTGAGAGGAGAGCTCAGCTCATGAAGCATCTTGTAATATCTGGGCTGTGCTCTCATTTCTAGGATTTCATCAAATGTTTGGTGTGAGAGCTCAATCCATATTATTGGAGAACAGTTCCATTCCTGCAGAAGTTCACCTCAGCCTTTGGGTTAGCCCTCTGACTTCAGGTTTTCTTCTCTTCCACTATCAGCCCTGCTATGCATGCCTCTGTTTCTTCAGCTTTTTCCCTGGTGCTGTTTCTACCACTCCTTAATTAGAAGAGAATTATCAGTTAGATCGCTAGACAAATCTGGCAGTTTTATTGATAAATTTCAGAATCTGTCTAGTCTCCAGTGTGGCTTCTTAGCCATGTCACATGTCTGCAAGTTGCTGAGGAAACTTAGGTTTCTTTCTTTAAGCCATTGCATCATACTCATTTAGTTGATGGTGGTGATTTTGATGTTTTTGCTAGAATATGTGCTGTTGTTCGTTCTACCATCTAAACTAAATCTCCCATTATCCTTTTATGTTTACATACTCTAGCTTTTGCCATTTACCTGTATACAAACATTCAAAATCAAGCAATATTGAAACACTGTTGTCCAGAAAATATGTTAAAATGAGTGACTATGAAAGCTAAAATAAATTCCTAGTATGTTTCCTAATTTGTCTAATTAGCTGAGTTTCTGCTCATCACATTTTTTAAGAAAATCAAAATTATTATTATCAAAAAGAGCAGACCAGGCACAGTAGCTCACATTGTAATCCCATTGCTTTGGGAGACCAAGGTGGGAGGAAAGCTTGAGCCCAGGAGTTCTAGACCAGTTAACATAGGGAGATCCCATCACTAAGAAAAAAAATGTTTTAATTAACTTGGCATGGTAGTGCACATATGTAGTCCCAGCTACTCAAAAGGCTGAGTCAGAAGAATCGCTTGGATCCAGGAGGTCAAGGCTGTAATGAGCTGTGATCATACTACAGCAATCCAGCCTGGGCAACAGAGTGAGACCTTGTCTAAAAATAAATAAATAAATAACATTTGAATAATTTAGTCTTAAAATATTGTTTATAAATAAAATGTAATGATAGGCCATGAAATAATGAATTTCTTTCAAACTAGAGAGAGGGAGAAAGAGAGAATGATAGAAAAGGAAACAAAGAGGAAAGGAAAGGAAAGGAAAGGAAAGGAAAGGAAAGGAAAGGAAAGGAAAGGAAGGAAGGAAGGAAGGAAGGAAGGAAGGAAGGAAGGAAGGAAGAAAGAAAGGGAAAGAAAGAAAGAAAGAAAGAAAGAAAGAAAGAAAGAAAGAAAGAAATTTTTTCCTTTTTTGAGCTTTGTACATTTTGCTATGATATCTCTGCTCTCCTCATTTTCTTTTTTGTTTCTTTGCTTATTGTGCTTATTGTATACATGGGTGGCTATAATCTACATACCCTGAGTATAAAATTCTTATGGTTAATATTGATCCAGGAGTTCCTATTAAATAAAGTTGAAAACCTAGAAGCTGTTTTAGAACTGAGTCAAGAGAGATGGAGTTCTATAATCAAATTATTGTGCAGTTTATTTATCTTATTGTCATGGGACCCCAAGAAAAGATGTCTATGTCTAAGGGTAACAACTTCTCATATTGCACATATGATGCTGAAATGCTTCAAAACTTATTTTGGTGTTTCAATAAAGGTATTTACCAAACATGAAATATCAACATTGTACATAAAATTAATTAATTCATTTATTTGATCAATTTATATCAGATGCCTACAATGTGGCAAGAACTCTTCTGAAGACTGGAGACTCCCTAACGAACAAGATAACATCACTTCCCTGACAGACCCTTACTTTAGAATGAGGTAGATGGACAATAAACCGGTGAAAAAATAAGTAATTACTTTATTGGATTCTTAATAAGCATTCCCAACTTTCACCATATACTATTTCAACCCAGTCATTGCAGACCTGAGATCTGAGATGGTATATTAGCGTAGGCTAGTTGCTGACTCGTGCCTGAATTATGTGTTCTGGGTAACAGAACCATTCACACTCTGCTAAGCCAAGAAGGCACTACTATGCATAAAAATATATAAAGAGGGGAGAATGAAAAGCTGAAACTCTTTAAAGATTGCCCCATTTACTACTCTACCATCTATAGAGAGGAAATGGTTATAAGGGCTATTTAAAGGCTGACCTCCATGGTAGATTTTCCTCTCACTGCTAAAATGGCTTTTGTTCACACAACTGTTTTCAGAACACTTCTTTATAAGATTCTACCTGTCTTTTTTCTCTCAATATATAAAGAATGTGCCATGCTTCGAACCTATTAATAAAGCACAATAGGGTTGTTCTGACCTTGATTCCTTGTAGAAGAACCCCAATAAGTTTGTCAGTGCAGCTTCCATAGCTGTCTTGAAATATTCGCTGTCTTTACAGGGCAAGAAAGCAGTACCATACAACATTTTGCTAAATTTGGTTTAGACATAATGCATTTCTGTTCATTTCTTCAGACCACATATACTGGCATTCACTAATTGACACAATATTCATGGCAACAATTTTGCCCAAGTCTGAGATGTGGCAAATAAAGCAATTTAAGTTTCAAGGACAAGTTAGCAGAGAGAACAGAGCATTGTATTTTTTTAAAAAAGATAAACCTTATGAAAGGCAGAAGATCAGGATATAACTCTGAACCAACACCGCAAATTGTAATTGTGTTCTATTAATTAGCGTAAAATTTTTAGTTTTAAATTTTAATGGGCATTGACATATTCCATGGCAATGATACTAATAGGAAAATACATACAAGTTTTTTTTTTTAAAAGATTGATGCATACATCCGATTTATCATGCTTAATTAAGTGTACTGAATTATCAGCTTCGATTGTTGCAAGTGTCATCTCCTTTGATGATACTGACCACGTAATAGGAGACTGTCACGGTCCCATTTGTCTGTGGGTCTGTGATTGATCAATTTTTGACAACAAAGAAATGTTAACAGAGCTACATGGTGGAGCAGTCACTGGAAAAATCCCTTTCACAATGTTTCTGCCTAATTGTGGAGCACCACCATTGCCACACATGATATAGCAACACCATTAAATTTCCTTTTGCTCACATTTGGTGGGACTTATGGGGGTGTGCAGAAATCAATGGGGGATCAGGAGCCTGGAAAATTACTTACTTGAAGAATTAATGAACTATAATTCCGTATTACATTCTCAATCACATTGTGCTTGCTTTTCATTAATGAAACTAAATTGGTTTTCCATAGACCAGGTACTTTTAAAAAATGCAATCATGCTTTTGCTCAGATAAAAAAAGAAAAAGTTACCTGCTTTTCAGATGAGACTTGTTCTATCATGAAACATGCCAGTAGGAAATTTATAGAGAAGAACTTATCTGCTGTGTTAACTCAACCTGTTGAAGTGCCTTGAAATTAGCCTTTAAATCCCTGGCTGGAAATTGTAGCTAATGTCCCAGTCCTTATTCTTTTAAAGAGAAAATGTTTTGAGTTAGATAGTGCTATATAATATAGTAATAATCAAAGACCTCTCTGAATAGAATAGGTATCTTCTCATAAAAAATTTCATAGATCAAAATGTAGTTAATATTCAAAATGCTTTTAATATCTTAATAAGTATTTCAGTTGCTTCATATTATTTCTGGGTCCCAAAGCTTAACAACATTTGGACATAGTGTTCATGCTTTTTAAAACTGAAGTCTATGCTTAACTTTTAAAATCTTTAAAGAGGTCTAAAACAGAACCATTTATAAACTAAAATTAAAACTATTTTCACTTATTTGGTAATGATTAGTTTAGCTAAAGGAAATAGCTCATCGTTTATACATTGTTGGTGGAAGTGTAAATTAGTTCAACCATTGTGGCAAACAGTGTGGCAATTCCTCAAAGACCTAAAAACAGAAAGAACATTTGACCCAGCAATCTCATTATTGGGCATATATCCAAAGAAGTATAAATTGTCCTATCGTAAAGACATCTGCATGCATATGTTCATTGCAGCACTATTTACAATAGTGAAAACATGGAATCAACCTAAATACCCATGAATGGTAGTCCAGATAAGGAAAATGTGGTACATATATATTATGGAATACTATGCTGCCATAAAAAAGAATGAGATCATGTCCTCTGCAAGACCATTGATGGAGCTGGAGTCCATTATCCTTAGCAAACTAATGTAG
Organism: Rhinopithecus bieti; assembly: GCF_001698545.2. Classification (NCBI taxonomy): domain Eukaryota; kingdom Metazoa; phylum Chordata; class Mammalia; order Primates; family Cercopithecidae; genus Rhinopithecus; species Rhinopithecus bieti. The sequence continues at coordinate 33,554 of NW_016809238.1, forward strand.
TAACAGAAAACCAAATACCGTGTGTTCTTATAAGTGGAAGCTAAATGATGAGAAGACATGGACATAGAGGAAAGCAACAGACAATGGGGCCTATTGGAAGGTGGAAGATGGGAGAAGGGAGAAGATCAGGAAAAATAACTAATGAGTGCCAAGCTTAATACCTGGGTGATGAAATAATCTGTACAAGAAAATCCTGTGACACAAGTTTACCTGTATAACAAACCTGCACATATACCCCTGAACTTAAAATAAAAATTTAAAAAAAAGAAAGTAGTTCATCATGCTAGGCATTTTGTACATATTGCTTTCTAATTTAAAAGCCTAACTATATTACAGCATGCTATATATATGTGTATATATAAAGCATATATAATTATATGTATAATGTGTGTATATGTAATATGTATGTGCACATATACATACTATATTTCAGAATCATAAATGAGCCTGTGGCAGTCTAATCTCGTAAAAGTGAATTCTGTCAGGATTCATATGTCAGAAACAATTTCATTAACTTCTGGTTGTGTTATCATTATTATATACATATCTCTCAAATTCTGGCCTTTAAGAATCAGTTTACTTTTCTAAGTTATTATCTTTTAAATATCATAGTAATGATATGATAAACTGTAAAAATATAGAGTGTAATACCGTTTCTAGATGAGCCAAATTCAAAGGACTTTATGCTTCCACACTCTCACTGTTGTGCTTCATCTTCATGATGTCAGATCTAAAATCAAAATTACCTGAAGGTATCTCTAATATGGGAATAACCTAATTATATAAAAACCAATACAGAGTTTTTGTCATTAAGTAGCCATAATTTGGAAACAAATTACTTAAGGTTGGTTCTCACTATGTGATTATGTGATTCTGCACTCTCTTTCATGAAATTGTGATACTCTGCTGGGTTTGAACTTTTCCTTTACACATACTTACCTACATTTCCTGCCACCAAACCATAGAGTGTCATTTCTTTTACAATCTTAAATCAAGTCCCTTTTTTTCAGCTTTGTGTCATCCATAAATCTTTTAATGATTTTAGGCTTGCTAATCAGACCAACTACACTCAGCATATTTTTCTGTTTTACTTTTATAAATATTTAACATTCAAGTCTTCAATTAGTTCTTTTTTGATTAGTGTGATTTTATAGGTTGTGTCTATGTGTAGTATTTGTGTTTACCTGTATACCCCTTTCAACTTTAAAAATTCCCGAGTATAAATATATTTTCCCAACATTCCCCACTTTCCTTATCAAATGCCTACAGATTGTGGAAAAGTCCTCATCTATAAAGGGAAGGAATATGTACAAGATTATTATAAGATCATTGTCTGATCAGGGCAATTGTATGTAGCTTAGCTATGCCAGAAATACATTCCTATACCTAAGGTAATGATATGAGGTGAATACCAGGATCTCCATTCTGGTTTAGGGTAGCAAATTAAGAAGAAGAAAACTTAAGGACAAATGTAATATGAAGAGTGTCGTATAATAGAATGCTGCTTCCTCTTTAGTTTTTCCTCCGTATTTCTGGCTATATGTCAGTACGTGCTTACGTCATCATTCCCTTGTTTCCTTGTTTTGGCCTTTCTTTTGGTGTCTTCTGTTTTTCACTTTCTCGTTACCATAGGATTACGTAGAGTAATTCCAAATTCACTGTAGCACTGAGGTCATTCAACTCTGATTTCTGTTTCAGGAACAATTTTTTTAGGTCTTGATTTTTCGAATCAGAGTCTGACCCTAAACTAGGTTAAGTATATGTATCTCCTTTCTATTTGATCATAGTTTTTACAGGAGAATTTCATTAGCATTATATCTTACTGGCTGAGGTATCTAAAACCAATAGAAAGATATTAAAATGTATTTTAAAAGAAAATAGTAATGAGAAATGAGGATGGAGTTACATTTTAAAACTAAAATGATTTAAGTACTTTTATCCCGATTCATGAAAACATATAGAGTTTTCATGTTTCACGGAAGGTATAAAACTCCCATCAGATAAAAATGCATATAGTAGGCCAGATGCAGTGGCTCATGCCTGTAATCCCAGCATTTTGGGACGCCGAAGCAGGTGGATCACGAGGTCGGGAGTTCGAGACCAGCCTGACCAACGTGGTGAAACCCCATCTCTACTGAAAATACAAAAATTAGCCGGGCATGGTGGTGCAAGTCTGTAATCCCAGCTACTAAGGAGCGTGAGGCAGGAGAATTGCTTGAACCTGGGAGGCAGATGTTGCAGTGAGCCAAGATCACACCATTGCACTCCAGCCTGGGTGACAGAGAGAGACTCCATCTCAAAAAAAAAAAAAAAAAGCATATAGTAAATAGATTACTTCATAATTTTCAAAACGCTTTTACAGAGGTACTATAAAGTAGATATAATTGTTCTTGTTTGTATAGATGATGAAACTCTGTCAGCAAAGTTAGCAAATTTGTCTTAGACCACAGTCATTAAATGACTAATGCCGAGATTTGAACTCTGATTACAGCTACAGGACAGCCCCCAGCTGTAAATAAAGGTCAAATTATTGTAGCCCCTATTGCTATTCATAAAACTGTGTGTGTGTGTGTGTGTGTGTGTGTGTGTGTGTGTCTGTGTGTGTGTCTGTGTGTGTAATATGTACTAGTATAGAGGCAAAAAAGCACATATGAACTTTGTGATTAATATCTTGTTTTATTTTCCTGATTAATTTCATCCATTCCTGATAATATTCACCTACTGTCTATGCCATTTCTTCTCCCTGAGTTTTTCTTCTCTTTATTTAGTGTTATAGGTGAATGCTAATTATATGGTGACTTCTGAGGTTTTCCATTTTCATTTTTAATTTTCTTAAGGGCAAAGGCTGCTGTAAATCTCTACAAAAGGCATCTACTCTCTAAAATTAATTCAGTACGCTAAAAAATCTTGGAAGTATCTTTGACGTCTCCTGATCACTCACTCACTACATCACATATGCCACTGAGTTATGTAATTTTTGAATTACTTTGTAATTCAAATTAGCTTTTGAATCTCTCCAGGAAGTCTTTCCCACTCTTCATCTTGACTGCAACCATTCTTATCATGCCTCATCTGAACTACCGCCAGAGGCCACTAAGTTTTCTTGTCTTTATGGTCCCTGCCTTCGAATTTATTGTCCAAACTGACACTAGAGTAATTGGTTTCAAATTCAGATGAGACCAATCACTGTTCTGCTTCCAGTGATTTCCTATTAGGAGATAAAGTCTAAGCTTCTTAGGAATGGGCAATCTTCAAAATCCTACTCCCACTTGCCCCTCTAGATTCATCTTCTCTCATTTCCCTTTCCTTCCCCACTAGACGGTTCCCTTTCACAATAATCATCATTATAATCTGTAATTGAGAATTGTTGGGCAATGTATTCAGCATTCTATTTGTATTGTGATATTTAAGTCTTACAGTCCTATGCCTACAGACATTTAAAATTAGGTTGTTCCGATATCATTCAGCTGGTAAGCGTCAAGGCAAACATTGGAACTCAAGCAGTCTGACTTTAGTATACTCTCTAGACTAAGCATGTGAATTTCATGTCTCTGGGACTTTGCACTTGCTCTTCCCTCAATCTAAAAGCGCTGTCCCTCTCACAGATTTTCTAGCAAACTTGTGTTCATCTCTCAAAACTTTTTCTTTATTTTGACAATCCTGTCACACAAGAGTTACAATACAAGGATAGCAGTCTATAGACCATCCTTCATCAATTCTAAGATGCACACATTTCACATTTTAACATTCCAAAAATCAGAATGTGTCTAATGATGGTATGTCATTGTTTAACTGGCAGCATATTTAGTGATACATATAATCATTATTATGTGCAACTTACAATGAGTGAATTAGTACGAATAGATAAAATATGATTGTTGTTAGAGTTGAGCATCAAATTTGATACTTAGTCTCTTTGAAGGCCAAAACTAAAAGGAGGAGAATATGCTTCACAGATCTGAGGAAGAATGTTCTAAGGGAGAACATTCTTGGCTTCTTAGTGCAGCAGCTTTCAAACTTTAAGGCACACACAGATCACCTGGGGAGTATGTGAAAAGACAGATTATCAGACTCCATTACCTGGGATTCTGATTTCATAGGCCTAGGACCAAGATTAAAATATCCATTTTATAAGCCATCCTCAGAGGATTCTGATTCAGGGGGTCCACACTGTGAGAAACACTGCCATAAGGGATATACAATGCTCTTTTCAGTGTTTAACTCTCAAGTGGAGCTTCAGAATGTGTGTGGATTGATAGAGGGGATATACCAATAAGGCCCTCATTTCATAGCAAATGCCCAGAAATTATATCTGCAGGCTGTCTTTGTGTAGCATGTAATGAAAGAAAAAGTGAGACCATAATCTGAAAATATATCTTAACATGGTTTTAGGAAAACCAAAATAATACAACCTAGATGTACTCCTTGTATCTAAAATAATAAATGAATAGATTCCTAAAAAGCTGTATTTCCTTCAGGCAGTCCTCGCAGACAATTTTATACACACATGCATATGCATTACATGTGTGTGTGTGTGCTTGTTTTATTAGATGTGAGTCTAATAGGGCACAACTGTGACTTTATGTCCTCAGGGCCTAGCCTAGTGCCTAGCATGCTGCAAATATCCCACAATGTACTTTCACATGCATTTCACAGTCAAATGCTACACTTTCTTGAGGATACTATATAAATACTGAGAACTGAAATAGCCCTGAAGACTATTACAGTATTTATACCATTTTGCTTTTCCTTTGATAATGGCAATTATAACTCATATTCAATATTTCTATTCTCTGTATTTATCCTCAATAAAGAATCTCCTCAAATGCTGACCCACTACAAAATAAACCATGCATTTTGCTTTCTAGTACTTTCTTCTATAGGTGCAGTTCACCCAAATATATTAAAAGCATTCCCCTACTTACTTGGATTTGTCATTTAACTCACTAAAAACTATAGGTAAAATGTTTAGTTTGAATTGGTAAGTCAAATATCATATCCTTTCATCACTGAAATTATACAGCTGGATAAATATGAAAAGGGAAATGTTCCATCATATATTCTCACAAAGCCATTCATTTAACCATGGGAATGTGTTATCATCCAATTTATGTACTTTTCCAAAAGAGTTACCTTAGGATTATATCAATATATGCTATATTATTGACCTGCAGTAAGCTTATTAAAATAAGATTTCTGATAACCATGGTGGGACATTTTCAGCTGGAAATAATCATAGAATTTTAGAGACCAGAAGCAAACTGGTAATTCTCTACATTTTGTAGTATCTGAGGCATTAACCTTTTTTTTCTTCAAACCTATCTGTCAATTTATTTAACAAGTCTAAAATTAGAAAAGGCTATTTCTACTAGAAAGTACCAACGAACTGACAGTTCCATATTTTAAATGAGAATTAATATTTATAATGATGGCCCCAGGGCACTATAAGATTCTTTCAAATCAGTAAAGAAAGATTGAGTTATGTTCAACATAGTTTTAATAGCTAATGGGTTTCTTATCTTGTAATTATTCACAAATGTGTCCTTGGTATATATGATGATCTACTTAATTAGATTCACTCTTTAGCTAAGCAGTGCCACCTTTTCCCTAAAAAACTATGGATGAATGATGACTTACTAAGAGTAGTATTAGTATACTCGTGCATTTTTAAATAATATACGACTTTTAAAGCAGAGCTTCAAATTCAGGATTTAGAATTTTGCTGGTGGCAAAGGCAAGAGAAAAGAAAAAAAATCACCTATAATTTCTTTCTCCCTTCTGATGTTCCATGTCTTTTTAATTTTTTTTTTTTTTTTTTATTATACTTTTAAAAGTTCTGGGATACACATGCAGAAGGTGCAGGTTTGTTACATAGGTATACCCGTGCCATGGAGGTTTGCTGCACCATCAACCCATCATCTACATTAGGTATTTCTCCTAATGCTATCCCTCCTCCCCTATCCCCAACCCCCTGCAGGCCCCAAGTGTGTGATGTTTTCCCTCCTGTGTTCCACCTGTGTGCTCACTGTCAGCTCCCACTGAGTGAGAACATGCGGTGTCTGGTTTTCTGTTCCTGTGTTAGTTTGCTGGAATGATGGTTTCCAGCTTCATCCAGTCCCTTCAAAGGACAAGAAATTCATCGTTTTTTTTATGGCTGCATAGTATTCCATGGTATATATATGCCACATTTTCTTATCCAGTCTAATCACTGGATGGACACTGGGTTGTTCCAAGTCTTTGCTATTCGTGACAGTGCCATCCATACAATACCTGTGCATGTGTCTTTATAGTAGAATAAATTATATATCCTTTGGGTATAATACCCAGTAATGGGATTTGCTGGGTTCAAATGGTATTTCTGGTGGCTAGATCCTTGAGGGATTGCCACATGGTCTTCCACAATAGGTGAACTAATTTACACTCCCAGCAACAGTGTAAAAGCATTTCTATTTCTTCACATCCTCTCCAGCATCTGTTGTTTCCTAACTTTTTAATGATCGCCATTCTAACTGGCATGAGATGGTATCTCATTGTGGTTTTGATGTGCATTTCTCTAATGACCAGTGATGATGAGCGTTTTTTCATATGTTTGTTGGTCGCACGAATGTCTTCTTTTGAGAAATGTCTCTTCATATCCTTTGCCCACTTTTTGAAGGGGTTGTTTTTTTCTTTTAAATTTGTTTAAGTGCTTTGTAGATTCTGGATATTAGCCCTTTGTCAGAGAGATAGATTGCAAAAATTTTCTCCCATTCTGTAGGCTGCCTGTTCACTCTGATGATAGTTTCTTTTGCTGTGCAGAAGCTCTTTAGTTTAATTAGATCCCATTTGTCAATTGTGGCTTTTGTTGCCATTACTTTTGGTGTTTTAGTCATGAAATCTTTGCCTATGCCTGTGTCCTGAATGGTATTGCCTTGGTTTCCTTCTAGGGTTTTTATCGTTTTAGATCTTACATTTAAGTCTTTGAGTTAATTTTTGTATACGGCGTAGGGAAGGGGTCCAGTTTCAGTTTTCTGCATATGGCTAGTCAGTTTTCCCAGCACTATTTATTAAATAGGGAGTTCTTTCAGCATTGCTTATTTTTGTCAGGTTTGTCAATGATCAAATGGTTGTAAATATGTGACATTATTTCTAAGGCCTCTGTTCTGTTTCGTTGGTCTATATATCTGTTTTGGTCCCAGTCCCATGCCGTTTTGGTTACTGTAGTCTTGTAGTATAATTTGAAGTCAGGTAACATGACTGACTTCTTTGTGTTCTTTTTGCTTAGGATTGTCTTGGCTATACGGGCTCTTTTATGGTTCCATATGAAATTTAAAGTAGCTTTTTTCTAATTCTATGAAGAAAGTCAATGGCAGCTTGATGGGGATAGCATTGAATCTATAAACTACTTTCGACAGTATGGCCATTTTCACAATACTGAGTCTTCCTATCCATAAGTATGGAATGTTCTTCCATTTGTTTGTGTCCTCTCTTATTTCCTTGAGCAGTGGTTTGTAGTTCTCCTTGAGGAGGTCCTTCACATCCCGTGTAAGTTGTATTCCTATGTATTTGATTCTCTTTGTAACAATTGGTAATGGGAATTCACTCATGATTTGGCTATCGAGTAGTATATAGGAATGCTTGTGATTTTGGCACATTGATTTTTTATTGAGACTTTGCTGAAGTTGCTTCTCAGCTTAAGGAGAATTGGGGCTGAGACAATGGGGTTTTATAAATACAAAATCATGCCATCTGCAAACAGAGACAATTTAACTTCCTCTCTTCCTATTTGAATACACTTTATTGCTTTCTGTTGCCTGATTGCCTTGTCCAGAATTTCCAATACTACGTTGAATAGGTGTGGTGAGAGAGGATATCCTTGTCTTGTGCTAGTTTTCAAAGGGAATACGTCCAACTTTTCCCATTCAGTATGATATTGGCTGTGGGTTTGTCATAAATAGCTCTTCTTATTTTGAGATACATTCCATCAATTCCTAGTTTATTGAGTGTATTTAGCATGAAGGGGTGTTGAATTTTATTGAAGGCTTTTCTGCATCTATTGAGATAATCATGTGGTTTTTGTCATTGCTTCTTTTTTTGTGATGGATTAAGTTTGTTGATTTTCATATGTTGAACCAGCCTTGCATCCCAGGGATGAAGCCGACTTGATCATGGTGGATAAGCTTTTTGATGTGCTGCTGGATTTGGTTTGCCAGTGTTTTATTGGGGATTTTTGGATCCATGTTCATCAGGGATATTGGCCTGAAATTTTCTTTTTTTGTTGTGTGTCTACCAGGTTTTGGTTTCAGGATGATGCTGGCCTCATAAAATGAGTTAGAGAGCAGTCCCTCTTTTTCTATTGTTTGGTTAGTCTCAGAAGGAATGGTACTTTTTCTATTGTTTGGTTAGTCTCAGAAGGACTGGTACCAGCTCCTCTTTATACCTCTGGTAGAATTTGGCTGTAAATTCATCCGGTCCTGGGCTTTTTTTTTTTTTTTTTTTTTGGTTGGTAGGCTATTAATTACTATGTCAATTTCAGACCTTGTTATTGGTCTTTTCAGGGATTTGACTTCTTCCTAGTTTAGCCTTGGGAGGGTGTATGTGTCCAGGAATTTATCCATTTCTTCTAGATTTTCTAGTTTATTTGCGTAGAGTTGTTTATAGTATTCTCTGATGGTAGTTTGTATTTCTGTGGGATCAGTGGTGATATCACCTTTATCATTTTTTAAATTGCATCTATTTGATTCTTCTCTCTTTTCTTGTTTATTAGTCTGGCTAGCAGTCTATCTATTTTGTTGATCTTTTCAAAACACAATCTCCTGGATTCATTCATTTTCTTCTGAAATGTTTTTCATGTTTCTATCTCCTTCCATTCTGCTCTGATCTTAATTATTTCTTGTCCTCTGCTAGCTTTTGAATTTGTTTTCTCTTGCTTCTTTAGTTCTTTTAATTGTAATGTTAGGATGTTAATTTTAGATACTTACTACTTTCTCCTGTGGGCATTTAGTGCTATAAATTTCCATCTAAATACAGCTTTAGCTGTGTCCCAGTGATTCTGGTATGATATCATTCTCATTGGTTTCAAAGAACTTCTTTATTTCTGCCTTAATTTCATTATTTACCCAGTAGTCACTCAGAAGCACATTGTTCAGTTTCCATGTAGTTGTGTGGTTTTGAGTGAGTTTTTTAATCCTGAGTTTTAATTTAATTGCACTGTGGTCTGAGAGACTATTTGTTATGATTTCCATTTTTTGCGTTTGCTGAAGATTGTTTTACTTCCAGTTACATGGTCAATTTTAGAATAAGTGCAATGTGGTGCTGAGAAGAATGTATATTCTGTTGATTTGGGGTGGAGAGTTCTGTAGATGTCTATTAAGTTCACTTCGTCCAGAGTTGAGTTCAAGTCCTGAATATCCTTGTGAATTTTCTGTCGTGTTGATCTGTCTAATATTGACAGTGGGGTGTTAAAGTCTCCCACCATTATTGTGTGGGAGTCTAAGTCTCTTTGTGAGTCTCTACGGACTTGCTGTGTGAATCTGGGTGCTCCTGTATTGCATGCATATATATTTAGGATAGGTAGCTCTTCTTGTTGCATTCATCCCTTTACCGTTATGTAATGCCATTCTGTGTCTTTTTTGTCCTTTGTTGGTTTAAAGTCTGTTTTATCAGAGACTAGGATTGCAACCCCTGTTGTTTTTGGCTTTCTATTTGCTTGGTAAATATTCCTCCATCCCTTTATGTTGAATCTATGTGTGTCTTTGTACATGAGATGGGTCTCCTGAATACAGCACACCGATGGGTCTTTACTCTTTATCCAATTTGCTAGTCTGTGTCTTTTAATTGGGGCATTTAACCCATTTACATTTAAGGTTAATATTGCTATGCACGAATTTGATTCTGTCATTATGATGTTAGCTGGTTATTTTGCCCATTAGTTGATGCAGTTTCTTCATAGTGTCGATGGTCTTTACAATTTGGTATGTTTTTGCAGTGACTGGTACCAGTTTTTCCTCTCCATGTTTACTGCTTCCTTCAGGAGCTCTTGTAAGGCACACCTGGCAGTGACAAAATCTCTCAGCATTTGCTTGTCTGTAAAGGATTTTATTTCTCCTTCACTCACAAAGCTTAGTTTGGCTAGATATGAAATTCTGGCTTTGTTTACACCATGATGGGAAAACAGTCTACTCAAGCCTCAGTAATGGTGGACACCCCTCCCCCCACCAAGTTCGAGCTTCCCAGGTCAACTTCAGACTGCTGTACTGGCAGCAAGAATTTCAAGCCAGTGGATCTTAGCTTGCTAGGCTCCATGGGAGTGTGATCCACTGAGCTAGACCACTTGGCTTCCTGGCTTCAACCCCTTTTCCAGGGGAGTGAACGGTTCTGTCTCACTGGTGTTCCAGGCGCCACTGGGGTATGAAAAAAACCTACTACAGCTAGCTCAGTGTCTGCTCAAACAACCACCCAGTTTTGTGCTTGAAACCCAGGGCCATGGTGGCATAAGCACCTGAGGGAATCTCCTGGTCTGTCGGTTGCTAAGACCATGGGAAAAGCATAGTATCTGGGCTAGATAGTGCACTGTTCCTCATGACACAGTCCCTCACAGCTTCCCTTGGGGAGGGGAGGGAGTTCCCTGACCCCTTGCACTTCCCAGGTGAGGTGATGCATCCCTTGCCCCCTGCTTTGGCTCGCCCTCCCTGGGCTGCGTCCACTGTCTCACCAGTCCCAATAACATGAGCCAGGTACCTCAGTTGGAAATGCAGAAATTACCCACCTTCCGCATTGATCTCTCTGGGAGCTGCAGACCGGAGCTGTTCCTATTTGGCCATCTTGCCAACCCCTGATGTTCCATACTTTACCTTCTATCTTGTTTTGTCTTGAACATCAGAGAAGAACTAATTAATTTGCTTGATGGACTATTTTTTATGCAGCTAGAAATAATGAAATTGGATTAGAGCTCAATCGATTATCCATTCTGTATTTTGTACCATCCAGTCTTTCCCCTTTTACTGGTGCCATTTCCTCAACCTGTAAGCATATTCAAGTTTCATTACCTTAAATAATTCCTTAAATCCTTGCTTTTGTTTTCTTCTCAAAATACTAATATAGCCCTCTCCTTTCCTTCATAGGCAAACTTTTTTGAAATGAAATATATATTTCCTGTCTCTATTTTCTTGATGTTCCATTCACTTTTTAACTTATTTCAATTTGTACTCCCCCTTGTCCCATGTGAATTGCTACATCCAGTGCCCTCTCTTCCATTTTCATTTGGCTGAACGATTTTGAACTGTGGACAGTTCTCTTTGTTGAAATCCTTTCCTACTTTTACTGCTTGGGGTGCCCTTTCTTAGATCCTTCCTTTGGTTCCTCTTTTTCAGTCTTGTTTTCTATCATGAATACTCCCCTTTAGCATTTCCATCCTTTCATTTATTTCCATGGCTTCTTTTTTATAGTATATATCAAACAATACCAAATTTGCACTTGATTCTCAATCTCTCTTGAACCCCATACCTGTATTTTCAATAGCCAATTTGACATAATTACCTGGATTTCTCATGAACACTAAAAGCTCAACGTGGTCTAAAGTGATCTTCCATGATTTTTTCTCCCTTATCTTCAACATAGAGTTGAAGTGACAACATGTCAGTTAGTCACCAAGTCTTGTAGATTCCACCTCTTCAGTACCTCTGCATTGATTTTCTCAGCAATGATCATCATTATCTTCATTCATCCTCTTCAGTGTTCTTCCTTTCTCTCATATAGCTCTCTTTCTACCATCTCCCCTTCTACTTTGCCTCCAAATCCTGTTACTGCCCCGTCTCTACCCTTAACTGATAACAGCACTTCAGAGGCTAAGACCAGAAAAAGAATTTTGATGCTTTTTGTTTCTATTTTGCCATAATGTTTTCATAGATAGTGGGAGCAGTGGTGCCTTGGTGAAGTACATCAGAATTTGGCAAGTAATCTGTAACTCAAAAGGGGCTGGGAAAAATGGTGGGATCAACAGATAAACTTTCCAAAGCAGAGGTGGGGAGCCCTGGTTCAAGACTGGGACCAGGACATTTCATGGGAGAAAGAGAAAGGATCTGTGGGAGTGCATCATCTGCTTCTTTTAGCCATCAGCATGCTGAGAGAGCTTCAGGGGACAGCTCATTATTGAATATCCCATACTCAAAAACTTCTTCATCTCCACATTGCTTTCAGGATAATATCTAAAATTTCAGGTCCAGCAAACAAGTCCCTTCACCGTCTGGCCACAACCTATATTTTCAGACTCTAGTAATATTTGTCTGAATGGACTGGATTTTAAAAACCCTGAAGTAAACTGCACAGACCTTATTTTCCATTGTATCATGCCAGCTGTGCTGGATTAGCATCATCAAATTAAAGAGACTGTACCCCTCCGTTCTCTTATGTATTATGCAGGCAAAAGAAGCTCAAGAGCTTACTTTGGTAAGTTATCAATAGTCCAGATTATTACTTGCTTTCTAACTGCTGTGCTTGACAGAGTGGACCTGAAGGCAGCATGCACCTTGGGTATGTGTGTACCTACAGCCTGTGAGCCTTCATGGCTTTATTTCCCAGTTCTCTGGTGCCTGGTTCCTAGACATCCTCTCTTTAATCAATCCCCCATTGATAAAATAAAGGAAGCAGGGAATGAAAGATAAATATTATGTTATCCATCACCAGGCGGATTTGCTGCTGGATTTGTCTCCTGCTTAGATGGCCTTTTCAGAAACTCAGTCATGTCAAATCACACAGCAGGAAATCCCAAGGAGCTTTCTGAATTGGGGGATTGAGTTCACTTTTCTTGGCCTGCTGTCATGCTGGTCTCTGCAACTTTTAATACAGTGGGCCTGAAATCTATCATGGGTTGAAAGGTTATTGTGATTCAATTCTGAGACTCCAGTGTCCACTCCTCACTTAGTGGACTTGGCAGCTGATTCCGTTGCTAGCAGTAGGTCTTTGAAGTAGATGATGGTGTCAGTTGGGGAACAGGGCTAATGAGCTTTAGGAAAGCCTACTAACATTAATTTTATTCTTCCATTCAATGCTTATTGTCAGCAATATGAAGGATCAAAGACTCATAAGAAATACTCCCTACTCTAGGAGCATGACCTCAAAAAGAGAGTTGGAGATGGTAAGCCACACCAAACAGCTATAAAGCCAGTTACTTATGTCAGAAGATTCATAATGAACCTGTAAGCACTGTATTCAGAGGGAAAACAGATTCCAACTCAAACTGAGTCTGACCTTCCAGCCCTCACAAGACCCTACTTTCCACAACTAGGTTAATTGATTTCCAAACAGGTTGAGTAGGCTGCTGCTCACAGACCCCTCCACCTGAACCCCAACCAGTTCTGACTTGGGTGCTCCAGACCTTCCACTCAGTTATCTTTGCTGTCAGCATCATCTACGAAGAATGACTGCATGACAGACATTCTGAGTTCAGTTATTATTCAGAGTTGGAGTATGTCTTCCTCCAGCACATGGCTTCCCCAATCTAAAAGGAGGCTACCCACTCGTGTTTCCAAACCTGTGTCTATGAAATTTTTCTTTATTAATGTGTACTAAACTATTGTGTTCCTGTTAAGTAACTCCCCATTTTAATACCCGAGTTTCCAAACACACACAGTCTTGCTTAACACCAAGTCTCCCTCCTTAGTTCTCCCAATTCCTGTAACTGAAGGCTAATTCTGGCTCTTTTGGGAAGGACAGTTTGTTACCTTAAGTATCTGGAAGTTCTTTAGTTGTTTACAGTCATACACCAGTAAATCATCAGAGAACAATTTCTGACCATTGTGTTGAATATGTGCATAAAATTGGGAACACATTTTTATTACATATATTTTAATAGCTTTGGAAAATTGAAATTGACATACAATAAACCCCACATATTTAAAGTGTAAAGTTTGATAAGTTTTAATATATGTTGTACATCCATGGAATCATCATCACAATCAAAATAGCGAACATATCCATTATCGCCAAAATTTTCATAGTGTCCCTTTGCAAGGCCTCATTCCAACTCCCTCTCCCCTAAGCCTAAACAAACCCTGATTTGCTTTCTGTCACTGTATGTTACTTTGCATTTCCTAGCATTTATGTAAGCATAATCATACAGTATGTACTGTATTGTTTTTCTGTTTTATATTTGATTTATTCTCACCATGATCTCTAATATTAGTTGACAATTATTCAGGCTGGTTAGAGATCCATGTATACGTAGATATATTAACACACTATGGCTCCATTTGTGGGTCTGCCACCTGTGAACAGGATGGCATCCATTCAAAGTTTTCAAACGTGCAATTTTTCTAAAATGTCTGTAATCAGAAGTCTACATTATTTTATAGCTCAAGTTTGGAGTCCATTCTGCAGATTCCTTATGATAATATAGTAATATGGCAGTAGCAACTATCAGCATAAGGTAGCTTCTTACACACGGTACATGATATCTGCAATCAGAAGTCTGTCCTGTTTTGCTAGTACTCCTACCATATTGGGGGCTAATTAAGCCCTAAAATATTTGTGCTTTACTACATCATATTTGGGTGAAACTAGCATGTGCAAATTAACTTAAATGCACAGATGTGTGCGTGCGTGTGTGTGTGTGTTTGTGTGTGTGTAGAATATTGTGTTGATGGAAATGAGCAGTCTCTTTAGTTTGGAACATTTAAATCCTATATTCTCACAATGTCCAATTCATTGTCCTCAATAGTATTACTTCATGATTTACTTTCAAAAACACCCTTTTTGTCTCTGTTTCATTGATATATAATAGTTGTGCATATTTGGGAGTACATGTGATTTTTGATACTCATATACAATGCATACTGATCAAATCAGGGTAATTGGAATATCCATCACTTCAAATATATATTATTCTACGTGATTTAAGCATTTGTGGTTCATAGTTCACTGTATATTTGCCCTTTTTAAAATGTATTGCATTATACTAGGTTATAGAAATGATTGCTTTGATTCTTCTTTTTTTTTTTTTTTTTTTTTTTCTCTTATTATACTTTAATGTTCTAGGGTCAATGTGCCAAATAACTGCAAGTTTGTTACATATGTATACTTAATGCCATGTTTGGTGTGCTGCACCATCCAATCGTCAGCACCCCATCCACAATTCATCATTTATATCAATGTATAATCCCCCATGCAATCCCTCTCCTCCCACCTCCCCCCTCCCCATGATAGGCCCAGTGGGTGATGTTACCCCTTCCCGAGTCCAAGGTGAATCTCATTGTTCAGTTCCCCAAACCCCTATGAGTGGAGGAACATGGCAGTGGTTTGGTTTTTCTGTTCTTGTGAATAGTTTTGCTAAGAATGATGGTTTCCCAGCTGAATCCATGTCCCTACAAAGGACGCAAACTCCATCCTTTTTAATGGCTGCCATAGTATCCAAATGGTGTAGAATGTGGCCCCACATTTTCTTAAATCCAGTCTGTCAACAAAATGGGCATTTGGGTTTGGATTCCAAGTCTTTGGCTATTGGTGAAATAGTCCGCAATAAACATATAACCGTGTACATGTGTCTTTGTAGAGATAATTTATAATCCCTTTGGGTATATACCCAGTTAGTGGGATGGCTGGGTCCATATGTACACTAGTTCTAGATCCTTGAGGAATTCCATACTTGTTTTTCCATATGGGGTTGACTAGTTTAACAATCCCACCCAACAGTGTAAAAGTTTCCTATTTCCTCCCAATCCTCTTTCCAACAACCTGTTGTTTCCTGAGACTTCTTTAATGATTGCCATTCTAACTGGGTGTGAGTGGTTACTCCATTGTGGTTTGAATTTGCATTTCCTCTGAATGGCGAGTGATGATGATGCATTTTTTCCATTGTGTCTTTGGCTGTATGATATCTTCTTTTGAGAATGGTCTGGTTCATATCCTTTCCCACCTTTTTTGATGGGGTTGTTTTTTTTTTCTCGTATATTTGTTTGAGTTTCTTTGGTAGATTCTGGAATATTACCCTTTGTCAGATGAAGTAGGACTGCCAAAATTTCTCCCCATTCCTTAGGTTGCCTTGTTCCACATCTGATGGTAGTTTCTTTGCTGTGCAAAGCTCTTTTTAGTTTAATTAGATCCCATTTGTCCCAATTTTTGCTTTTGCTGCCGTTGCTTTTGGTGTTTTTAGACATGAAGTCCTTGCCCATGCCTATGTCCTGAATGGTAACTACCTAGATTTTCCTTCTAGGGGTTTTATGGTATTAGGTCTAACATTTAAGTCTCCTAATCCATCTTGAATTAATCTTCGTATAAGGGGGTAAGAAACGGATCCCAGTTTCAGCTTTCCCTAACTTATGGGCTAGCCAATTTTCCCCAGCACCCATTTATTAAATAGGGAATCCTTTCCCCATTTCTTGTTTCTCGTCAGGTCTTGTCAAGATCAGAAAATTGCTTGTAGACCGTGCGGTATTATTTCTGAGGACTCTTGTTCTGTTCCCCTTGTTCTATAGCTCTGTCTTTGGACCAGTACCATGCTGGTTTTGGTTTACTGTAAAGCCTTGTAGTAGTAGGTTTGAAGTCAAGTACGGACGCCTCCAGCTTTGTCCTTTTGACTTAGGATTTGTCTTGGCATGTGGGCTTCTTTTTTTTTGGTTCCATTTAAAATGACTTAAAGCAGTTTTTTCCCAATTCTGTGAAGAAACTCATTGGTTAGCTTGAATGGGAATGGCATTGATCTATAAATAACCTTGGGCAGTATGGCCCATTTCCACGATATTGATTCTTCCTAATCCCATGAGCATGGTTATGTTCTTCATTGTTTGTGTCCTCTTTGATTTCACTGAGCAGTGGTTTGTAAGTTCTCCTTGAAGAGGTCCTTTACATCCCTTGTAAGTTTGGATTCTAGGTATTTTATCCTAGGTATTTTATTCTCTTTGAAGCAATTGTGAATGGAAGTTCATTCCTGAATTTTGTCCTCCTCCGCTTGTCTGTTTTACTGGTGGTATAAGAATGCTTGTGATTTTTGCACTATTAATTTTGTATCCTGAGAACTTTGCCCTGAAGTTGCTTATCAGCTTAAGGAGATTTTGGGCTAGACGATTGGGGTTTTCTAAATATACAATCATGTCCATCTGCAAAGGGGACAATTTGACTTCTTCTTTTCCTAACTGAATACCCTTGATTCTTTCTCTTGGCCTGAATTGGCCCTACCAGAACTTCCAACCTATGTTGAATAGGAGTGGTGGAGAGAGGCATCCCCCTGTCTTGGTGCCAGTTTTCAAAGGGAATTTTTCCAGTTTTTGCCCATTCAGTATGATATTGGCTGTGGGTTTGTCCAAAATAGCTATTATTTTGAGGTACGTTCCATCAATACCGAATTTATTGAGCGTTTTAGCATGAAGGGCTGTTTGAAATTTTGTCAAAAGTCTTTTTCTGCATCTTATTGAGATAATCAATGTGTTCTTGTCTTGGTTCTGTTTATATGCCCCTGATTACGTTATTGGATTTGCACGATATGTTGAACAAGCCTTGCATCCAGGGATGAAGCCCCACTTGATCATGGTGGATAAGCTTTTTTGATGGCTGCTGAATCCGGTTTGCCAGTATTTTATTGAAATTTTTGCCATCCAATGTTCATCAGGGATTATTGGTCTAAAATCTCTTTTCTTGTTTGTGTCTCTGCCAGGCTTTGGTATCAGGATGATGTTGCCTCAATAAAATGAAGTTAGGGAGGATTCCCTCTTTTTTCTATTGATTGGGAATAGTTTCAGAAGGAATGGTACCAGCTCCTCCTTGTACCTCTGGTAGAATTCAGCCTGTGAATCCCATCTGGTCCTGGACTTTTTTTGGTGGGTAGGCGTATTACATTGTTGCCCTCAATTTCAGAGCCTGCTATTGGATCTATTCAGGGAATTCAACTTCTTCCTGGTTTAGCCTTGGGAGAGTGTACGTGTCCAGGATCATACCCATTTCTTCCTAGATTTTCTAGTTGATTTGCGTAGAGCCGTTTATAGTATTCTCTGATGGTAGTTTTGTATTTCTGTGGGGTCAGTGGTGATATCCCCTTTATCATTTTTATTGCATCTATTTGATTCCTCTCTCATTTTCTTCTTTATTAGCCTTGCTAAAGCGGTCTGTCATTTTGTTGATCTTTCCAAAAAACCAACTTCCTGGATTCATGTGATTTTTTGGCAGGGTTTTTTGGTGTCTCTAATCCTCCTTCAGTTCTGCTCTGATCTTAGTTATTTCTTGCTTCCTGCTAGCTTTGATGTGTTTGCTCTTGCCTCTTCTAGTTCTTTTAATTGTGATGTTAGAGTGTCAATTTTAGATCTTTCTGATTTCTCTGTGGGCATTTTAGTGCTATTAAATTTCCCTCTACACACTGCTTTAAATGTGTCCCAGAGATTCTGGTATGTTGTATCCTTGTTCTCATTGGTTCAAAGAACATCTTTAATTTCCGCTTTCATTTCGTTATGTACACAGTAGTTCATTCAGGAGCAGTTGTTCAGTTTCCATGTAGTTGAGTCGTTTTGACTGAGTTTCTTAGTCCTGAGTTCTAGTTTGATTGCAAGCTGTCGGTCTTAGAGACAGTTTTTATAATTTCTTGTTCGTTTACATTTGCTGAGGAGTGCCTTTACTTTCTCAATTATGTGGTCAATTTTTGGAATAAGTGGCGATGTGGTGCTGAGAAGAATGTATATTCTGTTGATTTGGGTGGAGAGTTCTGTAGATGTCATTAGGTTCTTCTTTTAAAAAATTAGGAGAACCCAGCACTTCAACATAATTTGCGAAGGTGGAAATTATTTGGTTATTTAAGAAAGTTGCCTGGCTGTAGATAGAAGCCAATAGCAGTCCTAAAACTAAGCAGTTATTCTTTTAGAAAATCTACTTTCTTAGGCCAAAGGTTATATTGGTTCATGAAATGAACCTGGGAGAACAGAGGTGAAGAGACTTATTTGTAGGAAATGTTCCACCTTTTAACCAACTCTGCAGAGTCAAAAATTGAAATAGAGAGATAAATAAGAGTAGATAATAGAAGCTGACCAAATAAAAATCTCAGAGATGAGAGTTCCAAATTATAGGTCATATTTTATGGCACAGTTGGGATCCTTGCCTATGGGGAAAAATAAAATCTGAAAGTCAATAGCAAATAACTTTAAGACATTGAAAGAGAGAGTGCTATTTTATAAAATGTGGGGCTTTGGATCGTTTCCTCAAAATGTACAACACAAGTAACTGGCTTCTTTTTGTTCTCATAGCTTTACATCACATACTAAAAATCATTTGGTATAAGCTTTCTTTGTAGGAATTCTATTGTAACATGGTAAGAACTGGTAGTAATAAATAAAAGTAAATATTAGGTGTCCGTCTTTCTTTTCCCCCCTTAAAACATCTGGAAAAAGAAACAATCTAAATTGTAAAATTTTAGTATAATTATCTTCATTGCAAGAGAACCCTGTAATGTGAGTTTTCTGTGAAAATTCAATAAATACAGTCTAAATCCCTGAGTGGAAAGTTTTGAACTTATCAGTCCAGACCAAAAAGAAAATGATTATTTTAAAGAAAATATATGGAGGTTTTAGCACTTTTAAGGCTTAGAAACCCTTCTAAAAGATGCTTATAGGACTTTAATTTTAGTATCATCTTTAAAACGACAGGCTACAAGGATATTATTCATCTCCTCCATAATATTGAAGAATGAAGAAGGAAAGCAATCCAAAGTTACCAGTTAAACCTTTGGTTACACTAATCTTTCAGAAAAATTTATGTTTTCTGTATTTGAAAATGTTATTAAATTACATGCAATGAGCAAACTACCTAAATATTCTAATTAAGTGATCTTTGTAAAATTTGCCTTACTTTGCATCCCAGACATCACAGATACCACATTAGCAGTAATATGCCTAGTAGCTGCAATGGGAACTCCCCATGCTTAGCAGCCAGATCAGTCATTTTTCTGGGACCATACCTAGGAATGCCTACATGTATGACCTGTGTTTCTCTGAGCTCCTTCAGTTTGTGTGTCCAGGAGAATTTCATGTTCTCTGAGGGGATTCTAGTAGGCAATGTTACGAGAGAGTGCTTTATCTTATGAGTAATAAAAGCTTTTGGTTTCATTTGCTTTAGTTATTACTTGGTGGTTCTTTAAAAAGCCACTGTGGGCTCCTTCTGTCCAAGTTGGGCACTAGGCCTTATCTATACTGCCTTAGAATTATCTTCCAGATATTTACATGGACCTCACATCATCTCCTCATCAAACCACTTCCTGATTTTTCCAAACACAACCACTATATCCACTTAGAATTCTATGAATTTTCCAGTTTTTGTTGCTATTCTCTGTGTGAACTGAGGGTAGGTTCTGAAGGAGGGGCAGAAGGCACTTGGGAGAGGAGAAGGCCATTGAGAGAGGAGAGAGAATGGGAAATACAAGGAAGCACACATATTAATACATCAAGTTTACTCCTGCTATGCAGATCTGTCTCTCTGACTGTTAATGAACTTTCTTCACTCATGTATCCTCAAGGCCTACCAATTAGCAGATTCTCATGAGTGAATAAATTAATGTAAATGTGAATGCACATGACATATATATTATATATGCATCTGGAAAAATTAACATCCATATTTAAGGGTGAATAAATCAGAAAACAGGGTACACAACAAATGATACCTGGATTTTCTATGCATGGATGCATAAAAGATGTAGATTTTAGATAGTTTACATAGGGTATAGTATTGAATTGGTTAGGGGAGTATTTTTAAACCACTTCACTGAGGTATGCTTGATAGATAAAAAGCTGTACATAATTAATGTCTACATCTTGATGAGTTTAGGGATACATATATACCTGTGAAACTGTCAGTACCATCAACATATTCATCACTTCTCAAAGTTTTCTTTTGCCTCTTTACAATTTTATTGCTTTTTGTATTCGTTTGTTGGTAAGAACCCTCTAACATAAGATCTACTCTCTTAGATATAAAAGAGAGTATTGTTAGCTGTAGATACTATGCTGTATAGTAGATATCCAGAACTTACTTATCTTGCATAATTGAAACTTCGTACAGTTTAACTATCACTTTCCCCTTTCTCCTTAACCTCAGCTGCTGGAAAACACCATTCTACCTTGCTTCTATGAGTTTGGCTATTTTAGATTCCACATATAAGTGAGATTATACAGCACTTATCTTTCTGTGTCCGACTTATTTCACCATATGTTACGCCTTCCAGGTCCATCTATGTTGTCACAAATAACAGAATTTTCTTCCTTTTTAATGCTGTATAGTATTTCATTGTATGTATATACCACAATTTCTTATCTGTTCATTCTTTGGTGGACATCTAAGTTGTTCCCATAACTTGACTATTTATTTATTTATTTAGAGATGGAGTCTCACTCTGTCACCCAGGCTGGAGTGCACTGGCATGGTCTCAGCTCTCTGTAACCTCTGCCTCCCAGGTTCAAGCAATTTTCCTGCCTAGTCCTCCCGAATAATACAAAAAATAAAATAAAATAAAATAACCTGGTGTGGTGGCATGTGCCTGTAATCCCAGTTTGGCTATTTTAATAATGCTGCAGAGAATATGAGAGTGCAGATATCTCTTCAAGATCGCAATTTCAAGTTATTTGGATAGACACGTAGTCATTGTATTTTTATTTTTTTTTATTTTGAGTTGATTTTTAAATTTTAGGTTGATTTGAGTTCTTTATGCTTTAAGATAAGGGCCCAGTTTCATTTTTTTGTGTGTGAATATCCAGTTTTCTCCACATCATTTTTGAAGAGACTTTCCTTTCCCCATTGTGTATTCTTGGCACCCTTGTTGAAAGTTGACCGTGTATATGTAGGTTTATTTCTGGACTCTCCTATTCTGTTCCCTTGGTCTGTGTGTCTGTTTCTATGCCAGTACCATGCTATTTTGATTGCTATTTTTGTAATAGAATTTGAAATCAGATACTTCTAGCTTTGTTCCTCTTGTTTAAAATTTCTTTTGCTATCCTGGATCTTTTGTGGTTGTATATGAATTTCAGAATTTTGAATTTTATTTCTGTGAAAAATGCCATTGGAATTTTGATAAGAATACTTTGGCTCTGTAGAGTGTTTTGGGTAGCATTGACATTACAACAATGTTAAGCCTTCCAATCCATGAACTTAGGATATCTTTCCATTTATTTATGTCTACTTTAATTAATTTCATTATGTTTTATAGTTTTTAGTGTACAGATCTTTTACTTATTTGGTTAAATTTTTACCTAAGTTTTTTATTCTTTTGATGCTATTGTAAATGGTATTGTTTTCTTAACTTCTTTTTCAAATAGTTCGCTGTTAGTGTATAGAAATGCAACTGATTTTTTTTATGTTGATTTTGTACCCTGCAACTTCACTGAATTCCTTTACTAGTTCTTAGATAGGGAAGTGTTGGCAGCAATAGTAAATAGAGCCAAAATGTATTATGACAAATACAATAGAAGTTTATTTTTCGTGTAACTGCCCAAAGTAAGTGTCTCTGATTGACAGACATTTTAGAATCTCAAACTCCTTCTAATCTCTCTCCCACCCTTCTCCTCTTCCCGATGATCTTGTTAATTCTATCCAACCAGCAGAATAATAAGAGACTGGCAGTGCCACATCTGCTTTCTAAAAACCCTGACCACTCATATTCCACTTTCTGAAACTCATGTAGTCTAGCTGTGTGCCAACAAGGAAGAGGAAATGGATTTCTGTGAACCATTAACAATCTCTGCCACAGTTAGTGTACTATAACTATTTTATTTACCTCCAGGAATTTGTCTTGTTAACAGGTACTATGACTGTATTTTCTTCAATATAACATGAAATTAAATATGTGGTACAGCCAACGTAGTAGAATTTATCATTAATTATTCTTGAAACTAACAAGTTTCACTTTCCAAGTTAAGTGAATTTCTTTTGATCCCTAGTCATGGGAGATATTAGAGTGGAAAGAATTACAGAGCTTACCTTCATAGTTTAGAAAGAACATTCCACTGGGGAATAAATAAAGGTGATTTAACAGAAAGCATTTCTGTTTTATAATCAACTTCCATAGGAAATTAGAATCATAGAGTGCTTAATTTTATCATTGTGAATTACAACTATAATTTATGTGTTATATTTAAAATAGTTCCAATTAAAAGGTGAGACAAATTTAATTTATATTTACAACTTATCTTTAAGTCCAAATGTAAATTTCGAACAACCAGTTATTGTTATTTTATCTGAAGAAAGTATTTCTTATGTGAAAATACAAGCCATAGATCAGTGTACTACATGTTCTTTGGAACAACCAAAAAAAAAAAAAAAAATGGTAGCTTAGTCTTTCAGGCTGCTCCCTGGTGTTGTTTCCTTCTTGGCTTTCTTTTTTTTTTTTTTTTGAGATGGAGTCTCACACTGTCACCTGGGCTGGTGTGCAGTGGTACAATCTCAGCTCACTGCAATCTCCACCTCCCAGGTTCAAGCAATTCTCCAGACTCAGCCTCCCAAGTAGCTAGGATTACAGGCACCTGCCACCATGCCCGGCTAACTTTTTTTTTTTTTTGTAGAGACAGATTTTCACTATGTTGGCCAGGTGATCCTTCTTGTTTTATACTAGTCACTGTAGGCCAAAATTTTAAAGACTAACACTTATGTTCTTAAATCTACTACATAATAATTTGCTTTGAAGCAATACAATAGCTTAAACTAATGCCCTTTGATTGCACCGAAAACTCCACATGTTAATCCGAAGGCATCCCACTCATGCATCCCAGTCCTATTTGCTAAGGATGACTTTACCAGAGTTGAGCAAATATTTACTGAGGTCTACTGTGCACCAGGCTGTGTTCTAGAAGTGGAGGGAGTGAATAATGAATAATTATAAAGATGAATAATGTGAGATTCAGGTCCTCTAAGGGCTCACATTTTGTTTTGGTAAGACTGGCAGGCATTTCACAGATTGTGATTGGTTCAATTATAAGTGCAGCAGGAGAACTAGAACCCAGAGAGTTAAGAACAGCATCCTGGATGGGTAAGACTTGTGAAGAGCCTTGAAAATATACTTTAGTGCCTCAAAGGGAAGGGAAAGTGTATTCCAGAAAGAGGAAGTCTTGTAGGCAAAAGCATGGAGGCAAAAGGGTCCAGTTCATGTGCAGGGAAGGGGCAGGCAGAGCACAGAATCTATGGAAGGGGTACAATGGGAGATGAGATGAGATGGCCTTGACCATTTTCTTGAGACATTAATTTATTTAAGGAGTACATACAAACCACTCTTCTAATTCATTCTGGTTTTATTCCTCAACTCTGATATATTTTTTGGTAAATCTTTTAAATTAAAAGCAATGCATATTTAATTTTGGAAAATGTATAAAATGAAAAGCATATACCAAATACAATAAAAACTATCCATAATATTACCAGTTAAAGATAACCATTATCTTATTCATGAGTAAGATACATATTTACATGCTGGAGTAATATTTTATTCATAATTTTGATCCTACCTTGTTTACATGATATTTATCCCAAGCATTTTTCCATGACATTCAGATTTTTCTGAAGCATCATTTTATGAAGCTGTATCACTTTCCATTTTATGCATGTGCCATAATTCATTTAATCACTGTCTCATCACTGTACTTTTAGATCATTTCCTGTGCTCTAGCAGCTTAATGCTGAGATAGTATAGATAAAACTAGATTTCAAAATACTTCATGTTGTTGACTAAGCACTGAAACTACTAGAAAGACAAACTTCTTACCAAGCCTTTTTATAATGTTGGAACCTGCCTCTAAGAACTAGCAGGATGAATATGTTCTGCCACAGAAAACTATAAGTAGCTGTGGCAGCTCTGTTCGTATAGAGATTGTTTTCCTTTTGGGTACCCCATATCATGTCTCCTATCACCATATAAATCTTAAAAAAAAAAAAAAAAAAGATTTGTGTGTGAATGTGTAGAAACAACGATTGTAATGGAAATTAGATGAGAAAGATAGACAAAACACCTGGCAGTTAGCAACCAAACAACTGTCAGTTACCTTCCTTTTCCTATTTCTTTTATTACATTAAATAATCACAAAAATGCAAACTAAAGGTTTTTTTAAAAAATATACATTACTCAAGTACACAATTCAGCTGAGTCTGTAAAATCAAACACTCAGGAGTGAAAATCTTTTCCTTTGATCTATCATTTGGGGTCGCCTCAGCAATAAAATTGGATTGTACAACTGATCTGACTGATCATGAAAATATAGTTGTTACAGTGAGCACAAAATTTAATTAGTCTGGAAAAAGTTTGATTAAGTGACCTCATATTGACAGAACTGGACAGTGCCATCAGGTTGCATGGTTAAGAGGTTTTAAAGCATCATCAAATAGCAAACCTGTCTTTAAGAAACACATAGCCTGTTTCATGTAATTTTAATTGGAAGGAGTTATTGGCTTGCTCAATTGGTATATTTTTGCCTTCAATTATCTATGTGGGAGAGATGTGATGTTTCCTTACTGGCTAAAAAACCTGTATCAAGCTAATGGGTGTTTCAACAGAGATGGAAGGGGTTGTTATAATAAAATGGACTTAAAGTAGACAGTCTGTCAGGCATATGACACTTGCTCAAAGCCAGTAGAAGCTATCCGTCAGTGCATTTTCTGGTTAAGACCCACTCAAAGCTATATCCGACAACTTCTCATTCAGATATATGAAAACTGTAGTATTGCATTTCTTTGTTTATTGGTATCAGTGAGCCCGTTTCACTCAAAGCAGTATTTCTTGTGATATAGGTTTGTCAGTTAGTTTGCAAATAAATACAGAAGAGCTATTTTTGCTGTCATCTTACAATTTCTGGCATACCATTCAAAGCTCATTTTTCTGAATAACCATAAGTGAGCTCATCAAAATGCATAGTCTTTTGCTTCACTATATTAATAATTAGAAAGCTCACAGTAAACTATTACACAAAGACACCGTAACCCTCTTATTCTTACCGGATAGTCCAAGAAAATCAGCTTTTTTCTTTTGGAAATAATCTTTAAGTAGATCAAGTACACAATCTAATCTTTGGTGTTAGAAAATGGCTCTGGGAGGCATAGAAAGTAAGACTTTTCTGGTTTTTGCCTTGATTAAGAGCAGTGTACTTAATATTGTAGAGCCAATAGATACTTCACATTCATATTCTCTATCATATCACCTGATTTTTTTAAAACTCTGCTTTTAAAGTAGATATTTGATCACAATGTAGTAAATAATTAAGTAATTTTCTAGCATTTGTAGGAGTAAAGCTGGAAGTTTCTGTTCAGCCATGTTTTACTACAGTGGACTAATTTTCTTTGAACTTTTACTGAACTGAGCTTTAAAGTGAGGTGATGTCTCTTTCCTGAATTCATCTCTTTCTTCATTTGTAGACCTCATGATATTTACCTTGTTATCTAAGTTATTTGTGTTCATTCTATATCTTCTTTATAAGACTATGAAATCTTGAATATATCTCCACAGTGTCGAGCACATGTTTTTACATGATAGACATTTAATAAATACTTAAATGAATGAATAAATACATTTTCTCACTTTATAGCACCCTCTCTTAAAAGGATTTCCTCCTCTGAACTCAAAACCAAAAAATGACCTGAGGGACTATTTCAAATACTTACAAGAATAAAATTCTTCTAAGTCTTGTATCTTACCCATTGGTTATGTTGTGAAAGGAATAGAAACTGCAAAGATTTTTGAAAAGTCTTAAGGAGTTTCCAGAATTCTTTTATTAAATGCTTTGTTCAACTCATTCATATATCAGAGAGCATTTCAATTCTATGTTAAACCAGAAATATTTATTTTAAAATATATATCAAAAGGCCATTGCAAATACTCCTTACCATTGTTGGCAACCCTCTGTTTTTAACATTCTTTTTTTCTTTAGTTCTGTGGTTAGACTTGTGATCTTACTCCCACCTCCCTACTCACAATCCCTCCTATAGTTCCCTTTCCAGCCCCTCAGTTTTCTCCAAGGACTGCCCTTATCTCTTTCTAGTCTCTGTAATCTCAACTTTAGTACTTTCATCAAATTAGGTCTAATTGTAGTAGCATCTTGCAGTATCAGTTCTAATTAGGTTACCCTTGTAGATATCCAGCCCTGATATCTTGTCCAAAGCTTCTGTCTCACTTTCTTTATATCTTCATATCATTCATATCATTCTTCATATCATTACTATGTGAATTGCCATCCTGTCATATTATTATACTCAACACTTATAAAATGAGATTCCTAAATGTTTTTAAAAATATATTTTATGTGTGTCAAAGAAAAAAGACAGAGTTAAAAGATACCAAACAGTAGAGAAGAATTTGGAATGAAAAGAAATAATCACCTGACTCACTTCCTGCTCACTTTCCAGGACCCTTTCGTAAAAGGAGTTCGTCATCTAATCTCAAAACCAGAAAATTACTTGAGGGACTATTTTCTCATAACTCCCAAAGATGGCATATGACTAGCACCATACCAGATATACAGGAGATGAGTTCATCCATGCTTACAAGGATGCATTAGGGTTTAATTCTCTTCTGAAACCTTGGTTGAGATAAGCTGCTAGGATAAATAAATTATTTCAATATGTTTATACCATTCTTGGTTTAATTGATCAATTTCAGACATTATCAGTAGAATGCCGGGTAGGATAGATGAAGATTTATCTCTCTTATACTATCACCTGTTCATACTATTTAATTCTAATATAGTTATATCACTAGTTTAAGTTCCTCTATTGGTTACCTTTTCAGACTTCAGCAATATATTTTTCCACCTTCACTTCTCATTGTATCAACTACAATGGTTTTCTTGATTCCTCACTATGAAATGTAAAATGTTGGTTCTGCTCCTTACCTTCATCTCCCAACTTCTGTCTTCTTTTTATATTATGAATGTTAATATTTAAATATCTCATGCTTTCCCTATGGAATGTATATAAAATTTGAAAATCCATAGTGTTTATATCATTGTGACCAGGTAAATATTGTTTACTAGAGAGACAAGTAGTATATACATAGCATTTCTTATCTTAGATTTCTTATCTTGAAGTTCCTAATTGACAATCATTTTTCTTTTACTCTTCATCACATATTTGTTATTTAAAATCAACTCTCCACTATATCCTCTGGTGTGTAGACACTTCTGTATCAGTCTGCATTCAGTCAGGAAAATGGAGCCACTGCAAGTATTATAGGAATAAGGAGTTTTATACAGAAATCAAGATTGCACAAATGAGGGAGGAGTTGCGAAAGTGAAGATCCTCGAGGTTGCAGCCAGAGGATTTGCAAAACATTCACTCATCACTTCAGAGTGATGCACTAGAATTGGTGGAGAAACCAGAGTTCTTAGAATCACTGACACTGATTGCTATGACTTCCCAAGAATAATGGCTTCTGCCTTAGTTCTCTTTGGCAAATTTAGGCATTCCGCTCATTGTTGAACTCTAACACAAAGCCATACACAGGGAAAGGGCGTTTGGGAAATGTAGTCTTCAGCCTTAGCAATAGAAAGTTGTTGATAACAGCATATATCCCTTACAGCTTTATCCCAAGATACTTCCCTCCTAAAATTCTCCATGAATGGGAAATAGGATCTGAGCATAAGTATGACACAATCTGACATATATTTTTAAGGGGTCGTCTGACTGCTGTGATTCAGAATGCACTGTAGGAGGGAAAGATGGAATCAGGGAGATAGTGATAGTGAATGGACTTGAATGGACTGGAGTGGTAAGTATCAAGCTAGTTAGAAGTGATTACTAAATTCTAGGTGTATTTGAAAGACATTACTAATAGGATTTGCTGATGATTGGATAAAGGGCATGAGACAAAAGCAAGAAGAAGAAGAATGAATATAAGGATTTTTGCCCAAGTAACTGAATGGTATTGCCATTTTCTGAGAACAGGGAGACTTCAGAAGGAGAAATTTTGTATCCGAGTGGAAATGATGGTGATAAATTGAATATACAGGTAGGAACTAGAGGAGAGAAGTCTAGAATAAAAATGTAAATAAGATACTGTACTATTTTCCTAGGACTACTATAGTAAAATACCACAAAACCACAAACTGGGTAGCTTAAAACAATAGGAATTTATTATCTCACAGTTCTGGAGGCTAGAAGTCCAAACTCAAGGTGTCAGCAGAGGCACCTGCTGTAGCTCCTGCTACAGACACTAGGAAAATTATTAAAATTATTCTTCCTTGCGTCTTCCAGCTTCTGGTGGCCCCAGGCATTCTTTGGCTATGGCTACATAACTCCAATCTACATAACTCCAGATGAAGAATGAAGCATTCTTTACTTCCCCAATTCCTCCCCGATCTGTGCAGACTTGATTTCTATTTAAAACTCCTTATTCCCATAATTCTTGTAGTGGCTCAATTTTCCTGACTGAATGCAAACTGAAACAGGAAAGTCTAGAGACCAGAGACTATGGTGGAGAGTTGATTTACATTCTTCACCTGGCTTTCTCTGTTTCTATTTGTGTTCTTTTCTTACAAAAACACCAGTCACTGGATTTGGGGCCCATCTTAAGTCCAGGGTGATTTTATCTTGAGTTTATCACCTAATAATATCTTCAAAGACCCTTTTTCTAGATAGGGTCATATTCTGAGGTTCCAACTGGACATGGTTTTCTAGGGGACATTCTTCTTCTGCCCACTACAGATAGTTTTCAATGTACTAGTGGCATTTGGATATTTAAAGCCTTTAAAGCCCTGGTACTAAATGAAATCACTAAGAATTTGGTAGCTACAAAAGCAAAGGTCTGAGGGTAGATCCCCAGGGAATTCAAACTTTTAGAGATTGAGAAGATAAGATCTGAAAAAAAAAAAAAAAGTAATATATAGAGGTCAGTGAGGTACAAGGAGAACTGAGAGAGAGGGGTGTATCCTTGCAAAGTGAAGAAAGTATTGTAAAAAGGAAGGAGTGATGAACTACTGATAGGTTTTTCTCTGTCTCAATTTAGTCCTTTATTTTACTGCACTATATTAGTAAAATATTTTTAAATAATGCATGGAACATAAAACTTCTAAAGAACTACATGGCCTTAAAACATCTTTATTCTGTATTCATAGCTATTTAACAATTATGCTGAGTATAGACTTCTAGGTTTAAAATCATTGCTTCACTGTCTTTGGGCATACAGTGCTGCAAGTAAGAAATGTGCTACTAAACTTATTCTCATCCCTTTATATGTAAGCTGTTGTTTTCCTTCTGGGACATATTAAGATTTATGTTATTCTTGTTGTTGTGAAATTTGACAATTGTGTATTTAGATGTAGGTCTTTGTTTCATTTATTTGTGAGGCAGTATTGTGTATGGGCAAGAGTATGACCTCTGTTATCTAAAATACCTGGGTTTAGATCTCGGTTTTGCCCCTAAATAATTTTGTAAAAAAATACTTAAACTTTCATTGCTTAAGTTCACTTCCCTTTAAAATGGGGATAGCAGTAATATTCCCTACCTCATAGTACTGCAGTCAGCATTAAGTGAGTATATATAGGTAAATTACATAGAACAATAGCTGCCATATAGCCAGCAACAGCTATTGGCTAACATCTTTATTCAGTATATTTGAAGACCTTGATAGACCTTTCAATCTGAAGACAATAGCTTTGAGAAAAGTTCTGGACTTATTATTATCATTAAAGATATTTTTCTCCCATTGGTTTTTTTGTGTGTGTTCTTGGTATGAAATTTCTCTTTAATCAGAAGCTGAGCATTTTGGGTTGGTGGTCTTTGCTTTGTTTGCTTTTGCTGTTTTCATATTTTTCCTCTGTTCTCTATATGTTCTACTTTTCAAGAGACGACTTCTACTTGATCTTCCAAGTCTTAGCATTGCATTTTTTAAAGCTCCAGTTAGTATATATTTAATTTTCAAGAACTCTTTATTCCTTTCTGAATATTTTTTTGTAATCACTGTGTCCTTATTTTATAGATGAAATATTCTCTCAAATCTATTTGAGAATGTTAATTAGAAATATTTTTGGTTCTGTTCTGTGAATTATCTCTATTTCTTTTTTGTTTTTTGTTTGTTGTTTGTTTTTGAGATGGCGTCTCGCTTTGTCACCCAGGCTGGAGTGCAGTGGCGCTATCTCGACTCACTGCAAGCTCAGCCTCCTGGGTTCACGCCATTCTCCTGCCTCACCCTCCTGAGTAGTTGGGACTACAGGCACCCACCACCACACCAGGCTAATGTATTTTGTATTTTTTTTCATAGAGACGGGGTTTC
Organism: Rhinopithecus bieti; assembly: GCF_001698545.2. Classification (NCBI taxonomy): domain Eukaryota; kingdom Metazoa; phylum Chordata; class Mammalia; order Primates; family Cercopithecidae; genus Rhinopithecus; species Rhinopithecus bieti. The sequence continues at coordinate 64,734 of NW_016809238.1, forward strand.
CTTGTGTTAGCCAGTATGGTCTCCATCTCCTGACCTTGTGATCCACCCACCTCGGCCTCCCAAAGTGCTGGGATACAGGTGTGAGCCACCATGCCTGGCCAATTATCTCTATTTCTTTCAGGGTCAGTTTTTCTGATACTATATCTTGGCTCTTCTCTTACATGTTACAGACTTTTCTTGATTATCCGTTGCTCCTTGATTTCACATTAATGTTTAGAAGTGAATACATAGAAAATTGATTTTGAGCTTTGATATGAGGGTAGGCTATTTTTTGGCTTGCAAACTTACATTAGTAAGCTAAAAAAAAAAAAAAGAGCCAGTTTTTATACTTCAAGATATCTAAAGACTGAAATGCAGGGGACTTTGATTCAAACAATAACAAATTCTACACTGCTGCTTTAATTTCCCACAGATATTTATTTCCCTTGCAGGAAAAAAACAAACATTCACTCTGCCCTTTAAGGGTAACTGCTTTCTTTCAACAATCTGCTCATGGTGGGAGTAGATGAGTAGGTTGATTATTCATCAGTAGACTTTTAATTAACTCAACTACTTCCAGCTGCATGTCTCATCTCAGCTCTACATGGTATTTCAAGACTCTTCAGGGTTTTTCAGGGAAGATTACTACACCCATTAGTCATATTCTTAATCATTAATAATTATTAATAATCAGCCATACCCGATTATCACATAAAGATTCTAATTTTTGGTTCCTTTTACTCTGTATCTACCACTTCACCTATATTCTGTTTTCCAAGAAAAGACAGAAATGTATTATACTTTCTTCTCTCCTGCTATCATTTTCTTTTGTCTTTGTTGGCTTTTATACTTTTCTTTGTTCCTCTAACATAATGTTTACAGGGTTGGAAGTAAAGAAGAAGAGATTTTAAAATGTTTTCAGTCTTTCATTTTAATCAAAGGTGTTGATGTATTCTTTTGTTTAAAATACATATAATTAAATAGGCATATAAAAGTGTGTAAAATTAGCACATTCTCTTCACCTATTGTACTGCATCTAATATTATAGTCTTTCGGGGAAAACATTTGAAGTAGAATGAGGAAGTATCATTTTACCATCATGTTATTTTTGTCTTAGTGTATGCTTTCAAACTGTCACTCCTGCCTTCATTCCCCTCCAACCCTAGCAGAACTCAAGTGTGGCATAGTGAGTGTTCCACTTACTTACTTGCTGTTACAAACAGAGCATTCATTCATCTATTCATTCAGCATGTGTTTATCAATCTCCAACCATGTGCCCAGTTCTCTTCTAAGTGTTAGAGATATGGTGTAAAATGTAACATAATTTCTGGCCATTTGAAATTTACTCTGAGAGATAAACATTAAATTAATATTTATAAAAATTATTTTCAAACTGCTGTGATATGAAGGAAATTTTGGAAGTGAAGGAAATGCATTATATCTTGATTATGGTAATGACTAATGTCAAAAGTCATGAAATTGTTAGTGATTTTTTTCTATATAAATTTTACCTCAATAAAGTTAGTTTAAAAAAAGATAAAGTAATAAAACATTTAGGAATAAGTTCAGGCAATATGTACACAATACATACATTCAGAAATCTGTAAAATATTACAGAAATAGGAAATATATCATATGTATTGATTAAAAGATACAATAATATAAAGATTTCAATTCTCCCAAAGTCAATATATAGAATCCATGCAGGCTTTCCCCACCCCACCCCATTTCTTGTGTTTATTTTGTTTTGTTTTGTCTTGTTGCTGAGAAGTTCACCAACTAATAAATCTGAAATTTATTTGGAAGGACAAAAAGCCCAAATTAAAAATGCTTTTGAACATGGGAGAAAAACATAGGTAGGAACTTCTCCAGAATTGAAATTGTATTAAGTCAGTGTAATATTTGTGCAAGTTTAGGCAAAAAGAAAAAGCATATAGATGCTATTACAAGGATACAAAATACAAGAAAAATATGGGGGAAAATAGACTAATCATTAAGTAATAGGAGATCTAATATAGTCTCTGGAGTCAAGGAAAGCTTCCCCAAGGGACATTAATGTTAGTATGGGACAGATAGATGAGAAGTAGTTAACTAACTCAGGTGAGAGGATGAGAAAAAAAAAATTTTAGTCAACAGGGAAAACATATGCAGAGACTCTGTGAAGAAGAAAGAAATAATAAAATACTAAGACTCTAGTAACCAAAAGAAAAGTCAGATTATCTCAATTTTCTTTCCTTTTCTGATATATCCCCCAGACATATGGAATGTGAACTTGGTCAACCTGACATCAACACAGGGGACATGAGAGGGAGTTGTACACTGACCAAAGATAAGCATTTAAGAAAACATGCTTCTTTATCCTTGTTTCCACTTATTCTCTACTTGAAATGTTTATAACCTTTTTCTTTATGAAATGTAGTCTCATAAGCTGGTGAGACGGCCTCTAGTCTTACCCAGTCCCACTGGCTTGACACATAACTTGCTGCCCTGTTCTTCCCAAAGTGCAGCTTCCACATCACTCTCCTGTTAATAACCCTTCAGTGACTCTTGATTGTTCACAGAAGAAAAGACATTCTTTCAACTAAATCCATCTTATGAAACTGTATTTTCCTCTGTTTCTTTTCAAGTAATCGAATGATGAATGTGAACATGCTTTGTAAACTCTGAAGGATTATTTTGGAGATGGGCATGGAATTTGCACATATTAGATACCTCTTATGAGCCAGTTACTGCTTCTCCTGTGAGGCCTCGTATGTTAACAGCGAACTATAAAGAAAGTATTATTCCTAGTTCGAAGAGCCAACGAGCTGCAATTCATTGACTTTAAGATATACACTGTGATATTCCAAAGCATAGGCTGATTCTGTTTGGTGACGTGTTCGTCTTGAAAGGCAGCCTACCATAAGGGAAAAAAGAACTGGGCTTGGAGTTGAAAGGGTTCTGTTCTGTTTGCTGTCACCACCTTCTTGTCTATGACATAAGGATAAGAATATTTCATATGGTTCTTGTAATGATTAAACAATATGATGAAGAGATTATATCTGTGCATTTTTAATACCTGTCATTAACTTCCTAATTATGAACTATAAAGTAATGAATATAATTTTCTCTAAATATGCAATGTTGGGTGTAACTTGTGCAGAGGATTTTGTGGTTTTCCATTTTTATTTACATATATCACCATGTTGTATTTTCAAAAAATTCATGAGAAAATCAATATTCTTATATGAAATTTTAGACAATATTTTATACCCAAATCTTGCACAGTTATTTAAAGTAATATAATGAGTTTGCGTTCTTTGAGCATTCATGCCTAAATGTTGAAAGCAGACTTCCCAGAAGTCTCTTCTCAACAAGAGACAGACGGAAATGACCTTGTGATTCAAAGAAACGTTTCAGATAATCTAGACAGCAAATAACCCACATGTGGGTAATCAGGAGTTCATTGTTTTGAGGATCTTTAATTGCCTACTGTTTATCAATATAATTTAACTACCAGTGCATGTGATGATGATATAAATAGAACACTTGCCTATTTTAAATGAGAAATGATGTCATATTTTATTAATGATAAAATGGTATGAAAGAGAGTACTCTATGTGACTGTCATTAAAAACAATTCACTCATCTTAAAAAAGAGCTGGATTTCCTTTCTTTTTTTATCCAGTACAAGAGCAGAAGCTAATCAGTTTTCTTGAGAGTGTTAAAGTAATAATTAGGGTCTATTTTAGGTATGGATTGTTCTGGACATTTGCACATTTTTTATTGTTCTTAGTTATTTTATAGTAGAAATAACTATTACTATGCATGAGAAAGAGGGTGTTTATCACTCAGGTGTCTCATTCTACAACTGCAGTTGTAGAATTCTCTGTGCTTTTGGACAGCATTTTAATACTATTGCTAGCTGACTGTTCTAAATGTGGTTACTGAAAATGTTCTAAGGAACTAGTTCCTTTCTAAGACAGAATATGTAATAAAATTATAAAATTCATGATATTTACTCTTAGTTTTTTATATAATGTACGTACAGAGTAAAAAGTTAAGGTCCTTAGGATTAAGACTAAGTCATATAAGCTTATACAGCCTATACTAATTTTTTGAATACTTTTATTTAGTTTGGAAAATAATGCATTCAAATTTTGAAGTTCTTATACTGAATAAAATAATAACATTTTTCCCCCGGGTCTACTATTTTCTGTGTATCTGACTCAGAGAATATGAAGTTAGGTTTTAACTAACCTAATTAAAGTACCCAAGAAATAAATTATTTGAACTTTTTTTTACTGCCTTGTGTTATTAGAAAACATGTGAAGCACAATATGAGCGTACTTGAAAATATGTGTGCATTTATGTTGTGATTCTTGTTAATGTCCTCATTTGTACATAGAGAAAATATACTTAATTTATAAATTGTGGATCAGATTTCAATTCTTTATTTACTAAGTATTTACTGAGTGAATAAGGATATGCATACCATCAAATCACTTACAGATGAGACTGTTTGTTTTATTAGATCTTTGGCTTTAATTAGAGTCATGAGCCAAAAAACATGCCTTCTAGTGGGAAGTGTATACTCTGTCAATTCAAGCACATTTTCATTGTCTACTGACTAACCAAAGTAGAAAAATTTGCATAAACAAATCAAAATTAGCAGGAACATAAAAGTGTAAAATGAGGTTATATGTATTATCTGGCTAGTCTTTCCCTATTCTAAATGATAGCAAGCATATAATCTTGATCTATGACATGGGTGTCTTTTATAAATTCAGACGTATTTTAGACTAATTAAGGCATTGCATTTCACAAGGAATTACTCAGCAAATCCTTTTGAAAGATGAATAATTACCCTATATTGTATATTGCTGTTTTCAAAACTTCATTTTTTTCTCATATTCATTGACCATTTATACCAATAGTTACTTGATATTGTTTCTGTAATTCTTCTCATTTTAATTTTTTTTTTTTTTTTTTTATACTTTAAGTTCTAGGGTACATGTGCATAACGTGCAGGTTTGTTACATATGTATACTTATGCCATGTTGGTGTGCTGCACCCATCAACTCGTCAGCTAAAATTTTAAATAGTTTTATTACTCTACTATAAGTCTCACTTGCTACAAATGGAACTAATTCAGAAAAATATATATGTAGCCATTAAAATAAAATATCTACCCATTATCACCTACATACCGTGTCACTGGTGGCAGATAAGTTGCATGTTTGGAAATACTGTTCCATATGATTGTAAATTCAGATTTTCATAAATTTAATTTTATTACAATAAAGCACAATTTAAATAGATGATTAACTAACTGAGGGCAGAAATTGCGTCTGTGTTGTTTATCCCTATTTCCCCAGCACTTAGTTCTTGGCACATAAAATGCATCCAATAAATATTGAATATGTAAATTAATGCATGAAACTTATACAGATGGTCCCTGACCTAAAATAGTTTAACTTGTGAGTTTTTTAATTTATGATAGGTTGCTTGGAGTATTAAATACAATTTCAACTTATGACTTTTTGACTTACAATAGGTTTATTGGAAGGTAACCCCATCAAAAGTGGAGGAACAGCCATATTTACCTATTCACCCTCTATAATCCTATCACACAGTAATAATTAAATAATAATAATGCCCAAAGTTTATATGAAAATACATTATGGGGCCGGGTGCGGTGGCTCAAGCCTGTAATCCCAGCACTTTGGGAGGCCGAGACGGGCGGATCATGAGGTCAGGAGTTCGAGACCATCCTGGCTAGCAAGGTGAAACCCCGTCTCTACTAAAAAATACAAAAAGCTAGCCGAGCGAGGTGGTGGGCACCTGTAGTCCCAGCTACACGGGAGGATGAGGCAGGAGAATGGCGTAAACCCGGGAGGCGGAACTTGCAGTGAGCTGAGATGCGGCCACTGCACTCCAGCCTGGGCCACAGAGCGAGACTCTATCTCAAAAAAGAAAGAAAGAAAGAAAGAAAATACATTATGGGCAGGCACATGCTTGTATTCCCAGTCTTCAAAACACTAATTCATATAACACATAGCATTTCTATTAAACTTTATGGAGTGTATTTATAGATCAAGAAAGTTTACCGTAATGTAATTAAGAAGAAATGGGTATGAAGCAGTATAGGAGTGGGCCTGGTAAAGGAGTGACAAGAGAGAAATGAAGTGAGAAGTAACAATCTAAATATATATCTATACCATAGAAACTGAGATAACCTGACAACTATGTCAAGGAAGGAAGAAAGGACTAAACTGAAAGCTAAATATAGATGGGAAAGTTGCTTCAGTGGAGCAAGCTTAGTTCCATCAAGAGTTACTTCCAAATTACCAGCCCTAGTGACCAAATTCTTCCAAAATGAATGACTCTAACCATCCCCCGTATGGCTTTCTTCCAATAAAACTCACTTCTAAAGCTTAAATTCCAACCTGTTTTCTTTTGTCCATGCACTTAAGAAATGACATAATCAATTTTCTACATCATTTGGGTTAGAAGAAAAGACCATATAAAGCTAAAATGAGCAAAATGTTCTGGACCTATTTAAAATCAGAGGTTCATCAGTTAGGGATGCCCCTGAAGTACAAATAGACTATTTCACAAAACCTATGAGGCCTCAGTAAATGAATGCAGTCCACATCAGTTATGTGTCAGGAAGTCAATGGTTAGCTGGTTTGATCAGTCGCAATTATTTTGACAGTTAAGAATGACTGTCAATAGTAACTGATATCTAAAGAAGAGGCACCACAGAGGTAGAATCATTCATAATTCAGAAATAATGCTGAACTATTACAGTTATATAAAATATTTATTTTTTGGCCCATTACCTAATAATCTAAGAAGGGACACTTGACCTATCAAGAAATAAACGAGTGATGGCTCATTTATCTGACTTTTTTTTTTACTTATGTATACATTTATTCATTAATTTATCTCTTTCAACATTGAACTTCTGAAAAGAGGACATTTTATAAGAAAATGAAAGGAATATATGCTTCCAGGAATTTGGAGGGAAATGAGACTGAAATGGGAAGGAAGTGGATTCTGTCAACTTAAGTAGTCTGTCTGGAGGGGAAAGGTCTCTAAAAAGCATTTTGTCTTACCTTCAACTTGAAGGATGTCATCTTGCCTAGTCACAGAAGCAGGAAATGTGATTCAGGTGTCAGAAACATATAGGAAAGAACCATCCTGCCTTGGCAAGTTGGAACCTTCAGCTATGGCATACGGCTATCAAGATGGGAGTGAGAGACATGTGGATATTTTTGGTAGCCACAATGGTTCAGCACCATTGGATCATATAGCAGAGTCTAAGTGAAGCCGAAAGATCCTGAAAACCAGGAGTTAATGAGGAGACACTTTGTAAGGCAACTTCAGGGATTACTTTTCCTCCTGTGAGCAAAGGAAGGTACTTGAATGGTGTTGGAAGTTCTCACGATTCAGTAGACCAGACAAGAAGAATCAAGGGCTTTCAACATTTGGGAATAGTAATAAGCCTCTGGAGGAAGTATCTGAGACTCAAGATCCATAGCTCTCTTTGTATAGTAGATCCAGCATGATCTACATCTATAAAGGAGCACACACCTGAATGTCAGGCACTGTGAAATTTCAGGTGACTTTGGTTAAATCCCGTAATTTCCCTCTGCCTCCATCTTTTTTTTCCCACATATTCAATGTACTATCTACATGGCAGGATTTTTTTGAGGGTTGAATGAAGTAGTGTGTGTGAAACACAGTAGAAAGTGACCTAAATAATATGTATACTTGAACATGTGAAGCATGTTGATTCATGAATGCTATTGTCATCTATATTGGAGTGTCAACTAAGGTTGATTTCTTTCTCATGCCATAAGTCCATCCCAGGTAAGTAAGGAAGGTGCACCAGATTGTCTCCCACAGGAACTCAGGTAGGTCTTTAGAGCATCTGGAAATGGCTATTCATTGTGATAGGGAAAGGGTATATGTGAATCACACACTGCATATTAAAGGCTCTGCATAGAGGTGACACTTATCACTCCCGAGTTGGCTTAAGAGACACTTCACCTATCACGTGGCCATACCTAACTGGAAGGGCCTGGAGAATCATAATCCTCGCTTGTGTCTAGAAGAGCTAAAATATTTGGTGAGCAGCACTAATGACCATCACATATGGATTCTTTCCATTTTCTACAGTGGAATGCCTTTTGCATCAAAGAAGCCTTCTAGATGTTTCTCCTGTTACTAATAACACCACATTCTTTCCGTATAGCTTTTAACAAACAAGTGGACTTTTTTAATTTTATGTATTCCCAGTTTCAAGGATTTGCTGGCATTAAAAATTTTAGTAGCCTTGTAGCAGAATATTCTTGTTTCTTTAAAAGAAAATAAATAATTTTATAAAATTCCTCTTTCTTTGCCAGACATTGATGAATGCTCTGACGGTTTTGTTCAATGTGACAGTCGTGCTAATTGCATTAACCTGCCTGGATGGTACCACTGTGAGTGCAGAGATGGCTACCATGACAATGGGATGTTTTCACCAAGTGGAGAATCATGTGAAGGTCAGTACAAAGAGAAGACCTAGAATTTAAGAACTTCTCTTGAACTTGAGGAATATATCGTAAGCTATAAATAGAATACATTGAGCCAGTGTTATTAGTGTTTTTGCTATATGTTGATACAACAGTGATTGGAAGTATGTTAAAATCTAACTTTTCTTGCTAATTATGGTAATTATTGTTATTTTAGATAATTAAAGTTTGTGACACTAACCCAGTTTTCTGTGGATTCTTACAACTGTTAAATGGTGTTTTTAGAATGAAAAAACATGTAGTATCACGTAAATTTTTTAAAAGGAAAGCATGCATACATCTGATCCAAAACATGTAGCAAAATACATGAGAAAAGCAAGATAGAGGAAAAATGGGAATAGAGGAAATGCAATGATGGTGTGGTCAAGGATGATATACATAACGCATGCTACTCAGGGCTATTCCTAACATGACACTTGCCTGGCAAAGTAAGAGATGTTTAGTGAGTGTTGAATGTTGGATACATAAGATATGGTCCCTGCTTCCATTAAGTTTTCGATCTAAGAGGAGTAGAAAATTCAATCAGATTATATTCAATTAGTTACCATTAATTTTGAATTATTTTGAACGGATTGACAAATCTGCTCCTCTATAGCCTCTATTGAAGGGGCATGATTTTTAGAAAACAGGCAGACAGAGCAAGCAAAGCCCAGTGAATAATTGCCAGGGAAACTACACGCACTGAAAGGATTTGTCATCAGAAGTCTTGGCATAGGAATGAAAAACAAAACACAACTTGAGAACTCATTATTTTCTCCATTTGTATTTACACCTTCATAGAGCCTGAGAGGATAATGGGGTTAAGATGACACAGTCAATGAAAGCTTTTGACAGTCTAACCTAAAGATACTTGACACCTAAATGATAAGATGTTTTTTATCCTTGTGCCTCAAAGGATTTTCACAAAGAGACAAGTGAAACAGGCTTGGGTGATGGATGCCAAGGCTCTAGCCTGTTTTGCAGCAGCAGACAAGCTCTGGAGCTTGAACAGAGTATTCATCGGGATTTCCACCTAGGAATGGGAATGCTGCTGCCTTACCAGGGGCTAAAACCTGGCATTTGCATGTTACCACTTAAATATGGTCTGAGGGCTTTATCTTGCACTGGTGAATGTTCCAGAGTGAACATTTCCAGCCCTGGAGAGAATGCCAGGAACCACAGATTATAGACAGTGGAATTTTGTTCTCCCCTGATAAGCTAGTTTCTTTGTATTTTATAGAATTTAATTGAGATCATCTTTTAAAAAAATTATGCACATAAAGAATGAATATAAGCTGATTATAAATAATGCAAATCATACAGAAGCTTGTATATGGATTAAAGCTGAATATGCATCTTCATTTCACCTCCCCCTTTTCCCCATCTTTTCCACTCATCCTGTAGGGGTTACCTATGTTTAATTTGGGTTAGTATCCTTGCACACTTTCTTCTGTGCATCTGAATGTGAGTAGAAAAATACACATACCTCTGTTGACTGTCTTACATTAAATTTGTAACTAAGCTCACTGTCTTTCAAATTTATGATCACAAATCTCTAGTGGATTGTATTAGTTATCTATTGATGCCTAACAAATTACTCTCAAAACTTAGCAGCTCAAAACAGCAAACATTGTCTCACACTTGCTGTGGGTCAGGGATTTGTGCACAGCTTAGCTGGGTGGCTCTGATTCAGGGCCTTAATGACATTGCAGTCAAGTTCTTGGCCAGGACTATGGTCTTCTTATATTGAAGGCTTGTCTGTGGTGGTAGTGGGGGGAATGGGAATCTGTTTCCAAGGACATTCATGTGGCTATTGGCAGATCTCATCTCCTTAATACATGGGCCACTCCTCAAGGCGTGGGAGCTTGCTTCCCCTAAAGCAAGCAATCCAAGAGCAGATGCCCAATATGGGAACCATAGTCTTTTTACAACCTCATGTCAGATGTGACATTCCATCACTTCTCACACTTTATATTTGTTAGCATCAAGTCAGTAAGTCCATCCCACATTCAAGGGAAGGGGATTACACAAGGGCTTGAATACTAAGTGGTGAGATCACTGGGGCCATCTCAGAAGCTACCTACTGTAAGGGCCATCAGCACTGTCCAGCATTCCTACTTCATTTCCTTAGTTACATTCCCTTCCAACTTTCCAGTTAACAGCCATTTCACAACTTCTTGAGTCTCCTCAGACTTTGGATACTGCTTCCTTTCTCTTTATTCTCTGTCAGTGGCCTGTCTACTTAACTGGGAACACAGAAGTAGTCAAAAGCGATCTGCCTCACTTTCCACCACAACCCATACTCGCTTATTTATTTATTTCTATATATCTGCTCGTTTATTTCTATATACCTGCTGCTTTTTCTCCCTCCTCTTTTATTGGAGGAAGTGGCCCCACTCCTATCAAATATCAAACTCATCATTGTATCTTGCATCTCATCCTCTCTCACCTGTTTAAGGATACTGCCCATATATTATTAACTTTCTCTTCCGTATAATTAAGTCTTTTTCTACTGCATCATTCCTATCAGTGTTCAAAGAGTCAAGAGTAGCAGCCATCTTTGAAAACAAAACAAAAGCAAACAAAATGTAACTTCCCTTGACATCACCTGACTCTACAGACATATCTTCCAGTTTTCTGTCCCCTTTAGAACAAAATTCCTTGAAAAAATTTTCAATACTTGTTATCTCTGCCTTCTTCCTTCCAGTGACACTTTAGTCTCACTGCTCTAGCCAATGCTTTTCTTTCAAGATTACTAACAATTTCCATTTTGCCAAATTAGCTGATCAATTACTATCTCCTTGATCAACTACTCAGGCATTTGACTCAGTTGATCATTCCTTTCTCTCAAAACATAATTTTCCTCACTTGGCTTCAGGTTCACCACTCTCTCCTGGTTTTTCTCCTTTCTCCTACAGGCCTTTTTTTAACTCTCTCAAATGTCCCAGGGCTCAGACTTTGTCAGTCTTTTCTGTCCATTCTCAATCCCTAAGTCAACCAGTTTCATGGCTTAAAATGCCATCTATATATCCCAAATTCAGACCTCTGCCTTGGCTACAGATTCTACATCTAGTGGCCTACTAGGTAGCTTAGCCTGGACGTCTAATAGACAACTCAGACCTAATACAGCTAAAACAGAACTTTTAATTTACTCTCTAAGTCCTACAGGTCCTTTAACATAGTTGTCCAGAACTACATCTTAGTCATTGTTTTCTTCCTTCTTTTCCTCATATCTCACTTTCCATACATTAACAAATCTCACAGTTTCAACTTTCAAAATATATTCCCAGTCTGACCACCATTTGCCACTTCTGTTGTTAACATCTTAATCTAAGCCATTACTACCTTTTGCCTGAACCACTATAACAGCCTCCAAACTGGTCTTCCTACTTCCATGCCCAATTCCCCTAGAGCCTTTTTTTTTTTTTTATAACATTCAGAGTGATTCTTCTAAAACTGAAGTTAGATCATGTTACTCCTCTGTTCACACTCCTGGAGCCTCTCCACCCCTCTCAAAGCAATATGCAAACCCTGACCATGGTTGACAAGGGCTCACATGATATGCATCCTTGGCTTTCTTACCATTTCTAAAATATACAAAACAGATTTATTTGCATGTACTGTCCCTTTATGTGGAATGCCCTTCCCCTAGATCTTTGCATGGTTCTTCTTTCATTTAATTCAAATTTCTTCTCAAATGGTTTCTCCTGGACTACTAATTTAAAATAGTCTCCCACCTCTGACACTTTATTCACTTACCCTGCTTCACTTTTTTTTGATAGAAATTATAAACTCACCTGAAATTATAGTATGTATTTATGTGTTTGCTTTCTTATTATCTGCTTTAGAATGTAAGCTTCAAAGGTCATAGTTTGTGTTTGCTTGTCAGCTATCATATCTCCAATGCCTAGAACGGTGTCTGACACATAGTAGATGATACATTTATTTGTCCAATGAAAAGATTGAGATAAATAATAGATAACTAATCTCTTCATTAGAAATGCATTAGGCACATAACCTATGTTGGAATGTAGATATTAGTATGACAGATAATGGATATATATATGTAGTTAAAAGTAGATATATAATAATGATCAGGATAAAACATAATTAATGCATTCATGAGTGTTCAGCCCAGAAAGTAACAAGGATAATTAAACTAAACATCAAAATAACACATTATAAATACGAAGACAGCAAAGTAGAGGATTCGTCTTCATAGAAAAGGCCTTTCAAGGAAACCCACAAACATAGGAGCAGTGAAAAATCTTTTTTAAAAAAACAAAAACAAAAACACTATTCTGGAAAGATGATTCTACCATTATCTACCAATAAAATGTATAAAGATTATCAGGAAAACCTACTACTCTGTCAGAGGACAATATGCTCCGAAGGATTCTTTTCTTTTTTCTTTTTTATGAGACAGAATCTTACTCTGTCGCCCAGGCTGGAGTGCAGTGGTATGATCTCGGCTCACCGCAAGCTCCGCCTCCCAGGTTCACGCCATTCTCCTGCCTCAGCCTGCCGAGTAGCTGGGTTTACAGGTGCCCGCCACCACGCCCGGCTAAATTTTTTTGTACTTTTAGTGGAGGCGGGGTTTCGCCGTGTTAGCCAGGATGATCTTGATCTCCTGGCCTCGTGATCTGCCAGCCTCGGCCTTCCAAAGTGCTGGGATTACAGACGCGAAACAGCGTGCCCGGCCTGAAGAAATTTTTAAAAGAACACATCTGATTTATATATATATATATATGTGTGTGTGTGTGTGTGTGTGTGTGTGTGTGTGTGTGTCTGTGTATTATTATTATTATACTTTAAGTTCTAGGGTACATGTGCACAACGTGCAGGCTTGTTACATATGTATACATGTGCCATGTTGGTGTGCTGTACCCATTAACTCATCATTTACATTAGGTATATCTTCTAATGCTATCCCTACCCCCCTACCCCCACTCCATGACAAGCCTTGGTGTGTGATGTTCCCCTTCCTGTGTCCAAGTGTTTTCATTGTTCAATTCCCGCCTATGAGTAAGAACATGCGGAGTTTGGTTTTTTGTCTTTGTGACAGTTTGCTGAGAATGATGTTTTCCAGCTTCATCCATGTCCCTACAAAGGACATGAACTCATCCTTTTTTATGGCTGCATAGTATTCCATGGTGTATATGTGCCACATTTTCTTAATCCAGTCTATCACTGATGGACATTTGGGTTGGTTCCAAGTCTTTGCTATTGTGAATAGTGCTACAATAAACATACATGTGCATGTGTCTTTATAGCAGCATGATTAATAATCCTTTGGGTATATACCCAGTAGTGGGATGGCTGGGTCAAATGGTATTTCTAGTTCTAGGTCCTTGAGGAATCGCCACACTGTCTTCCACAATAGTTGAGCTAGTTTACAGTCCCACCAACAGTGTAAAAGTGTTCCTATTTCTCCACATCCTCTCCAGCACCTGTTGTTTCCTGACATTTTAATGATCATTGTTCTAACTCATTGTGGTTTTGATTTGCCTTTCTCTGATGGCCACTGATGATGAGCATTTTTACCTGTGTCAGTTGGCTGCATAAATGTCTTCTTTTGAGAAGTGTCTGTTCATATCCTTTGCCCACTTTTTGATAGGTTTGTTTTTTTCTCATAAATTTGTTTAAGTTCTTTGTAGATTCTGGATATTAGCCCTTTGTCAGATGAATAGATATATTTTTTTAAAAAGATTTAAAAAAAAACTTCTAAACATTCTCCATTTACTGCAATTTCTGTGATTTGTAGAATTGTAATATTAGTATTTAGAAGGATTCCATTTTAAGAATATGATTATATCAAAGAAGGTGCTATTTTTCTGTTGCTGGGGGGAAGAAAGTAGAGAAAGTCACAGTGGTAGCTTTACAGTTACTCTGAAGTGTAAGACTCATACTTGAAGGCATAAATAAATAAATTCACTGTGTCACTACTTTTTAGGTTACAGTTGTGTGATCTACAACATACATGTTTATAAGCTGCATTCATACAAATTGTTTGCTGTTTTGCCCATCCATTTATCTCAGAGATTTAGACATTTCATCCTGAGGTAACATGCCAGAGTCCCATTTTCCTTATCCATCCCCCATTTCCACTGTGCCTAAAACCTTGTCTCTCTGAAACACCATCCAGTATCTTTTTTCGCATAAATATCTTATATTTATGCCAACATTTCCCATTATTGCTTTAATTTCTGGACAATCTTTAAGTTTGGTGAAGTTTTTTGAACTTTTGATACCAAAAAAATGAAGTTTACATGATAGTATTTTAAATAGTCTGTTCAAGCCCAACGCTGTGATTGAGAAAAGCATTTGATTTTGAGAAGAAATCGAAATGTCATGCTGTGAAGGAACAAAGAGAAATTATTTGCTCTTTGGCACCAAGGAAGGTTTCTCAGAGTACCTAGTATTTGCTTTAGGACTTTGCTAAGTATGATGAGATTATTGCCAAGTCAAGATAGGGAAAATGACTGCAAACAAAAGTAGCTCTAAATACTCTAAGTACTACAAAGTTTGAACCTGAGTAGAAGGACTCTTTTTGAGAAAGGAGATGATGAAAGTAGTCTGCATCAAATCCACATTTTGGCCCAATCCTATTTTCTGAGCCCCAGACACACATATCCAACTACTTGCTGAACAGCTCTGCTTGGAAGCCCAGATGAAGTGCAGTTTAGCCAGTCCTAAACTGAACACGTCTGCCTTTATCCCTCCCCGCTCTTCTGTTCCACAGCAAAATCTTGCTCTTCTTTCCATAAATAGCATCAGCCATATTTTCCATGCCAGAAATCTAAACATCATTCTTGATCTCTCTTTCTTTCTAATCTTCAAAGCCAACAAATCACTATGTTGTGTTAATTCTCTCTGTTGTCTCTTTCTATGCGTCCCCACTGCTGTAACTCAGTGTGGCATGGTACTTAAGAGCACAGACTTAGAGCATGATTGCTTCAGTTCCCATCTGGGCCTACTGGCTGTGTGGCTGTGTCACCCTGGGCAAGTTATGTAACAGTATTATGTCTCAATTTCCTGATTTATAAAGAGAGAATCATAATTTAATTATATCTTTGAGGGTGGTTGTGAAGATTAAATAAATCATTACATGAAAAGTTCTCAGAGTCTGGTACATATCAACCACTATGAGACTCTGCTTTTATTGTATGATCATCTTTTGCCTAGACTATGGAAACAGTCTATTAACTGGTCTCCTGGCTCCAAATTCTAATCCATTCAATTCTCTTTTCAAAATGAACCCAAAGGAACCTGTCTAAAATGAAAATCAGATGGTGTTTTGTTTTTTTTTTTTTTGCATTTCTCTAAAATGACATTTTATTGGCTTTATGAAAAAGTTCAAGTTTCTTAACATGACCTCTCCTTGGACCCTGAGTAGCTCTTCAGCTACATGCTGTTTACTCTGCTCTCTCACTGAACATTCCAGTCTACCAGCACTTCTGGTTCTCCAGCACATCTTAATAGCTCTAGACGTTGGGCCTTCAAGCACACTCTTGCCTCAAAAGCACTCTAGACTACTGTTTACCTACTCTTTGCATGGCTAAATATTAATCGTAGTATAATTGCCATACCTAGAGAATGTATAGACAAAAAAGATCCGGAAGAGCTACCAGTGTGATAGGAAGCAAGTAGGGAAAATTTATCAAGGAGAGGGAGAAAGTTTCGTCAAGTGCCCTGCTAGACCAAGTTACATGAAAACTGACACTGGCAAATGGATTTAGCAACCTTATTTCTTCAATAATCACTCACTAAAGGAGTTATCTATATTTTTAAAGTTGGAATTTGTATATGCCATGATAGGTATACCGTGATAGGTTTTTCAAAGTAGAATACACACCTTGTATAGATAGTTAATTTGGGAATCTTGTTATAACCAAGCTATGTGTAAAAATGGGTTCCAAAATTCTATATCACCAGTTAATTGGGAAAAGTTTCTGCATTGTCAGAGTCAGTGTAGATAATAAGCAGAAAAAACAAGCTGGGTTCAAACTTACTCAAACTCCTTGGATAGCAAGGGATTGTAGTTAGTCCATTATGATGCATCTGCCCACACATTTTTTCCAGGTATAACAAGTACATGCCAACCATTGTTATGAGCAACTTTTTACTCTATTTCTTTATTATAGACGTGCTTTATTTAAGTATACATATTCATCTTGTGCTGGACATCTCTTCTTTGTCCCATGCAGCAACCCTGTGGAATCTTTCTGCCTATAACAGGAAAAAAAGTATTATCTGATAACCCAGCTTTTATTTTAAAGTGTCAAGTGAAATAAAATGATTGCAAAAATTCAGCCATTGCCATTCATGGAATAATGTCCTTATAGTAGACTGTAAAAAAGCTATGTAGTAAGGATATCTGTAGCGTTTGTTGTCAAAGAGACCAAATAACTATGGTTTGTTTATGTTTTTCTGGCTATTATTCTTAATTCTAGAAATATTTAATGGGAGACAAGTATCAACTCACCAGATGTACCATATCATTCCGAATTGACGAAATATAAAACTAGCTAATAAAATTCAATTTTATTACAAAGAGAAAAATTTTCTGTAATCTGAAAAAATACACATTAGCCATAGTACTTAATTTTTAAAAAATATATTCTCATCCTGGCTAACAGTTTTCTTTCTGATCATAGTCTACAATAATAAGTAATATTATCCTTAACAAATCAAGCTTAATAAAGCTCTATAATCACTTTTTTGGCTCTTGATCCAATTCATTAGTTTTGTTGAAATGGGAACTAATAAAAATCAAGGCAAACAGAAAAAAAAAATGTCCTGTGGCTTAGTTTCAGGAATATATATGTGGCAGAATTTAAGTATATAAGAAGTTTAAAATTGCCAAATTTTAACTAGTCCAAGTCTTCAGTTAATGTTGAAGTCGAATCATTTGATAAAGATATTTCCTAAACCTTATTTTAAAATCTTCAAGGAGAATCAGTATACAGCACCCTCGTTAAAAGCTACACATTCCATCTTGTCTCTAACCCACTTCTGCCATGATTTAATTCTTTCTTTCTTGACCTTTACTCAGAGGAAACTGATGAAATGGGAAATAACTGCTTATTGCCGTTCATACCACGTCTCCGAAATGTATTTTGGCTTGTGACCTTTAAATTACGGGGGTAAATAAAAGTGAATCCCATCTCCTCTTATGTACCTGATCTGT
Organism: Rhinopithecus bieti; assembly: GCF_001698545.2. Lineage (NCBI taxonomy): Eukaryota > Metazoa > Chordata > Mammalia > Primates > Cercopithecidae > Rhinopithecus > Rhinopithecus bieti. Next base: position 82,446 of record NW_016809238.1, read on the forward strand.
GGGTCACGATATGTTTGCTTTTTCATCTGTATGAAAATGCTTTAGGCTGTGATGGCCATGAAATAGGTGATGTCAGGTGAAGTATGGGCAGTTGCCAACTGAGTCAGGCAGGGGACAAAATGATCATCTGAAATGGAAAAGTTAAGAAGTAGTGGATTCTTTGTGAGAGAGATGGTAATTGCTGATGATTATTTGCCCTTCCGTGGTTGAGTCAAAGTCTAAGGACCGTATGAAAATACCTGGAATGCAAGGGAAGATCACCTAGGCAGAACAATGGAAAGAGCTTCATGGAGGGGGGCAGGTGCAGCTGCGAGAATAAGGTTTGATATTGCATAAAATGCTGCAGGGATCTCATGACATTTCATCTCCCACGAAGAAGGGATTTTTCTGTAATCACCAGTTTAACACTGGGGATGATATCCCCATTAAAGTATCATAGGCACTTTTAGAATTTCCACTGTTAAACTGTTTTTATTTGGTAAATTGAGTCATATTTTACTCTCAAAATATAAATGTTTCATAAAGCCTAATGGTATTTACATAGATATAAAAGTTGAAATTCTAGCCAAGGTTACCCGATTTTTTAAATCAAACATGATAATATTTTCCTGTGAAATCCCCAGATCATTAGCATTGCTTTAGTCAACATTTAATCACAAATGCAAGCCAGTAAGATGAAAATTAATTTACAGTTGAATACTTTATGTCAGGAGACAACTGACCTGATTGCAGTTGTTTGAAACTGCACATATTCTAAGCACATTGCATGCCATTTTTTCTTGTCTATAGATATTGATGAGTGTGGGACCGGGAGGCACAGCTGTGCCAATGATACCATTTGCTTCAATTTGGATGGTGGATATGATTGTCGATGTCCTCATGGAAAGAATTGCACAGGGGACTGCATCCATGATGGAAAAGTTAAGCACAATGGTCAGATTTGGGTTTTGGAAAACGACAGGTGCTCTGTGTGCTCATGTCAGGTTGGTATAAATAAAAAACTTTAATCAATTTTATTCAGTTGTAATTTGCATATGTTTTAAGTGTGTATATGGTTTGATGAGTTTTGACAATGTGTACATCCACTTAACTACCAGCACAATTAATATAACAGAACATTTCCATTAGCCCAAATGTTGCCTATGTTCTTTCCTAGTTAGTCCCACAACCCTAGATCCAGGCAAAAATTGCATCCAGTCCCTATTGATTAAATTTGTATTTTCTAGAGCCTCATATAAATGGAGTTATATAGTACATACTATATTGTGTCTGGCTTCTTTCTCGCAACATTATGTTTTTGAGATTCATTCATATTGTTACATATATCTGTAATCCATTTCTTTTTAATGCTGAATATTATTTCATTGTATGAATATACCAATGTATTTATCTATCCACATGTTGATAAAATTTTATTACTAACCGTGCTAATTTTTTCCTAGTCACAATATCATGTTTGAATGACTGCAGAAATAAAGTCAGAATGAACATGCTATGATCCAAGAGTGAAAAATATTTATTTGGTCTATATTTCAGTTTTAGATGGGTATTCTGTTATATGTACCTAGTTATAATGAATGCTCAAATTATTTTCAGATGAATAATATTATGTACCAAAACTCAACTGTCATAAAAGAAATTAATAACAGTTTATACAAAAACATAGGTGTTAAATACTCCAGAAATTTAGTAATATGTATTTTATTAACTATGAAATGTTAAAACACATGCCCTCAAACAAAACAAAATTTAGTTAGTATGCAACTTACCATACTAATATACAAATATATTCTTACATATAAATGAAGACATTTATATACACAGTGGTTATCATTTTATGCTGGTCATTTCTGAAAAAAAATATTTTCTGGTCATTTGAGGAGTAGTATGTGGAAAGGAAATTGAAAATCCCCCAGCTTAGGTAATTTTTTTGTGTTAGCTAAAAAAAGAAATGTTAAAGAAAATTTATTATATTGGATAAGCAGTGTGAATTATTTCAACTTCCAAGTCACCATCTGAAATATGTGTGTGTGTGTGTGTGTGTGTGTGTGTGTGTGTGTGTGTGTGTGTTATTGCATTGAGCAATGGAGGTTTTTGGTAACTGCTTTTTTTCTTTTTCATACAGAATGGATTTGTTATGTGTCGACGGATGGTCTGTGACTGTGAGAATCCGACAGTTGATCTTTTTTGCTGCCCTGAATGTGACCCAAGGCTTAGTAGTCAGTGCCTCCATCAAAATGGGGAAACTTTGTACAACAGTGGTGACACCTGGGTCCAGAATTGTCAACAGTGCCGCTGCTTGGTAAATTTAACTACATGAAGTGGAAAGAAAATTTAGGCCCAGAATCTAAATAGGGAACAAACCTTGCCCTCCCCATTTGCCAATACCTAGCACCAGGCCACAGTGTTGACAGTTATAAAAAGTGAGCCTGGTTAGGATGATGAGGTGATAGTTACACGATCACAACCCAAGAAGGAATATTCTGAGGTAGGTGTGGCACAAGGTGTTGAATAGTCTTTCACTGACAGTGATGTCTCTTTCAGAAGTATCTCCATAGCTCAAAAGAAGAAAAGACTCTCCTAGCTTCCCCATTCCTATCCAGTTTAGGCTAACTTAAAGACAATTATTGATAGAATAATGGCATTCATGAAAAAAATATTATTTTTCCAAGTAGAAATTTTGTTAACCTATTTATATCAGTCATGTTTAGACTTAAAAAACAAAACAACACCCCCACAACCAAAACCGTTTATTTCCTTCTAAAGATTGTTATTTTCATTGCTTCTGGTGGGCACCTTATTTTGCACGTAATATGGATATGCAATAAATATATATTAGAATTGAATTTCTCTATATATTTATAAAACTTTTACTAGAAACAATAAATAAGAAGAAAGTAATGACTTGTTAAAGCCTTTTTTCAGTTGAACAAATTTCTTGTTTCTTTCTAGTGGTGTAAATGAAAAGGAAAATTGGTCTATGTGTCTTTATAGCGGAAACTTTCACAGAAGATGCTACTTTTAAAGTTATGGCCAGTTTCTTTCTATTTGTGTGAGGTTATTTTTAAGGCAAAGCTTTTTTGTTCCTTCCTTTTGGTACTTTCAACCCAAAAA
>NW_016809238.1:85983-140739 GCF_001698545.2 Rhinopithecus bieti
TATGCATAAAGGAATGATTAACAGCTTAGAAAAAATAGCGAAAGAATGAAAAGGTATCACATGGGCAAAACGTTAAATGAAAACCTCTCTCCTTTGCCATGGGAAAGATGGGGCATGCACATTTTATTGTTTTAAGATAAGTGATTTTTGCTTTGGTTCTATTGGTGTTATTTAAATCCTGAAGATTGTTTCAAAATCAAGCTGCAATACAGAACTCATCATTCTGATAGGGTTTTTGTATTAATACATTCCCTGAAAGATTCATGGGCTTTGTAGATCTAAGTTTAAATATCAGTCAAATAAATTGAGTATTCAGTAAACACTGTGCTCATCTGCTTTTTCCTGGCCTCCCTCCGTTTCCTCCTCCCTCTCCCTCTGCCCTTGCACATCTGTTTTTCTTGTAGCAAGGGGAAGTTGATTGTTGGCCCCTGCCTTGCCCAGATGTGGAGTGTGAATTCAGTATTCTCCCAGAGAATGAGTGCTGCCCGCGCTGTGTCACAGACCCTTGCCAGGCCGACACCATCCGCAATGACATCACCAAGACTTGCCTGGACGAGATGAATGTGGTTCGCTTCACCGGGTCCTCTTGGATCAAACATGGCACTGAGTGTACTCTCTGCCAGTGCAAGGTAAACCCCATTACATTTAAATAGTGAGCACTTTGCCAGCTGCACCCAGGGCTCATAGATAATAATGTGCTCGACCTGACAATGGGAAGGTTTTTTTTTCTGTTCATTTTTCAAACATAGATGGGAGGAATGCCACTCAGCTCTATTAGTTCCAAGGCTATCATGGGCATCCCTCTGATGTATATTTAAGGACAGTGCATGGACTGAAACCAGAATGATCCGTTATTTATATCACCAGAATAGAAACAAGCTACTTAAATTGTCCTAAGTATCTAACTGTACACATCTTTTTAAAAAGCTGAAACAACAAACCTCATGTTTCTTCTTTCATGATAGGAGACAATATTGTTTTATTGATTTTTAGCTGGTTCTTTTACAAGGTCCGTAAGATACATAAGCGAAGTAGATTTATTACATTTTCCAAAGTGGAAATCAATGTGGCAAAGATGGGCGTATTTCTTGGTTTGTTATGGTTAGTTACATTGAGTCGAAAAATTTTAGATCTGTTTTTTACCATATTTTATTCATACAGTTGGAGAAAAACCATTACAAAGCTCTTTCACCTTATTCTCATTGGAAAATAGAGCTCTGTGCCTTTTGCTTCAATGAGAGCACAAATACAATGAATGTAGGCAGAGCATATAGAGTTTGTAGATCAGTGACAATGTTGGAAGCATTCTAATTTGATTATTATTTCTATATAAATTTAATCTTGTGGCCATTATGATTTATAGTCATAATTTTGTAATCAACACTAAAACTAAATAAATAACCTGAAGGCTTAACAGTAATAACCAAATAGCAGACGTGTCAGATTTTTCTCAGCATAACATAGCCAGATATCTGTAACTGCTCTGATTTTTTTAAGTGAGCATTTCCATTTTGTAATTTTTATCCTACAGAGCAATTTAATTCAGATTCACTTACTACAAATTCTTACCAGAGTAGGTTGAAGTAACAGGACAAAGAAATATAAAATGCTTTAAGCTTTGAGATGCCATTTTTATCTATTTCAAGCTCAAATTTCTAGTTCTTTCAATCAATGCAATTTGTCAATCAAGCAAAGCTTTTTGAGTGAACATTTACTGCTGTTTTATGAAATGCATTAGAAAATTTAGAAGTTACTATTACTAAAAGTTACTAAGAATGTATGTGCAAGGTTCCTTTAATATACATTTAATATGTGTATATTCAATAGTGCATATCTCGAAACTTAGCACTAATGACTAACAGGGAAATACTTTCTGACATTTAATTACCAAATAGAGTTGAGTCCTCTTACACCCTTAATCTTTCTGTGAGATTATTCTTCTGAGCAATAGTGACAAAAATATATATTGAGTAATGAACAAAAATGAAATATAGCACAGAAGGTATTTGCAGTAAGAAAATGCATATAGTAATAGGCAGAAAAACAACTCAGACTGTTTTCTGGAGTAAAGAATTTGAATGAGCTTGTCATTCACTGCCTTATAAACAACTACTATAATCTCTCAGCTCTTGATAGAAATACATTCCAGAAAGTGTATTTTGATATTAAAGTCATTTCTTCCTGTCAGATAAGTACTGATTTGCAGAAGTTAGTATTAGATACTATTTTCTTTATCTCTTGTTATTAAATATGAGTCATAAAATATGCTGTTTTGTCAAATTTATCTCAAATACTAATTTTTATTACATTTATTTTGTGTTATTTTAAAATAAAGTTTATGCAAAACAGGCTTCAGATATTGCCTTAGAGGTAAGCATTCTTTACAATTTAGTGCTTTGAAAGCACTATTTTATTTATTACATCTCCATTCTACTCCCCTCTGAGTTATTTGTTTTTAATTGATAAATACACACTGTGTGGGGCATTGTGCTGGTACCAGGTATATAATGATAAGCAAAACCAGACACAGTCACCCCTGGGAGTTATTCTCTATCAGCTTATTATCTGGTGCTCTGTTGTTCAATATGCTAGTCAGTAGCCACATGTGGCTATTTATATTTTAATTAAAATTAAATAATATGAAAAATTTAACTTCTTAGTTACACTGGCCACATTTCAATTGCACAATAGCCACATGTGGCTACTGTTTGTCATATTAGATAGCACACTGTGTTAGGCCGTTCTTGCTTTGCTATAAAGAAATACTTGAGACTGGGTAATTTACAAAGAAAAGGGGTTTAATTGGCTTAGAGTTCTGCAGGCTGTATGGGAAACAGTACCAGGATCTGCTTCGGGGGAGGCTTCAGGAAGCTTCTACTCATGTGGAAGGCAAAGCAAGAGTGGGCACTTCACATGGCAGGCGTGGGAACGAGAGAGAGAGAGAGAGAAAGTTAGTGGGTAGGTGCCACACATTTTAAAATGACCAGATCTCGTGAGAACTCACTATGGTGAGAACAGCACCTAGGGGATAATGCTAAGCCATTCAAGAGAAATCTGCCCTTATGTTCCAAACACCTCCCACCAGGTCCCACCTCCAGGATTAGGGATTACAATTCAATATGAGATTTGCATGGGGACAAATATCCAAACTATATCACACACACAAAAAAAAAAACATTTCTGTTATCACAAAATGTTTTCTTGGACAGGCTTGGTCTAGTGGTCAAGAATGTAGTCTCTGGAATCAGGTTGCCTGGATTCAAAGCCTGGTCAACCTCACTAATTATGTGACCTCAGGGGACATTCATTAATCTGTCTCTAGCTCAGTTTGCTGTCCTTAAAAATGGGAAAAATAATAGTACCTACTTGGGAATTGTAATAGTGCCTACTTGAGAGGGTTACTCTAAGAATTAAGTGACATGATTCACGCAAAAAGTTTCGGACAGTGCTCAACACATAGTAAGCACTCAATAAATGTTGGCTGAGGAGTAACTCCTCAGTAAATGAGATCTAAGAATTAGGAGTTAGTTGGGTAGAAAAGGACAAGTTTTCTTTTCTCTTTTTAAAGGTGTCTTCAAATTTAATTTTCTTAGTTTAAAGGAAAAAAGCCTTCTCCACTCAAAAGTTAAACTCTTGAGTCAAAAATGAATTCAGAAGTTCTCTTTTCGAAATCTTCTAGAGAAGCACACTTTGGTTAGAACACTTTGAGCTTCAAACAACAAAGAGGGATGTATCCAATTGAGAAATAAGGAGGAAGAAGGGGTTAGGGAGTCCTTTCCTTTAATAGACAATCACTGAGCAGGAAACTGAAAATCAGAAACCAGGGAGCTACTTTAACTCCTAGGGAGACTCTAGATACAATGCTACAGTTATTGAGGTATGGAAGAAATTGGAGTTTTGTAAAGTGATCAAGATCCTCACTTCCTAAATGTTGCCTTCATCTATCAAAAGCTACAAACTTGAAGTTGTGCCAGTGGACCTCTGTTCTAACATTAGAATAGATAACAAGATCTATGGAAAAAATACCTATAAAAGGGCAATATTATAATAAAGCTTTTAATATATGATCAGGACTTTGCAAATCAATGGAGGAAAAAAGCATTATTTCACAAATAATGGAATGACTAAATATCAATTTGAGGGAAATAACACGCAGTTATAAAAATTATGTTACATATCAAAACAAATTCCACATGGAAAAAGTGTTAAGTATTAAAATAAATTAAAATAAAGAAAATATAATTAAATATTTATCAAAATTCTAGAGGGAGATACTTTTTAAAATTTATCAATGATAAAATATAACTGAAAGAAAAGATTAGTGCTTCTATAGATACATAAAATTAGCAAAAAAAAAAAAAGTCACAACTACAGACTAAAAAAATAGCTTCAGCAGATTTGGTTTATGTGTTAGATTAAAAACATAAACATTAATAAGAAAAGTACTTACTGCTGGGTGCAGTGGCTCATACCTATAATCCCAACTGCTCAGAAGGCCCACTTGAGCTTAGGCGTTCAAGGCTGCAGTCAGCCATGATCATGCCACTGCACTCCAGCTTGGGTGACAAAGTAAGACCTTGCCCCTAAAGCTTTTTTAAAAAGCAATTATTTCCCCCATAAATAAATCTGCAAAGGATAAATAAACAACTCACTAAAAATACTAAAATAAAAGAGGAAATCATTGAGCCTTTAAATAATTGAACCTTAATTGTAAACTAAAATTACAAGTAATTATTTTCATATACTCTAGTAAAGAAGTTTCTCATAATTTCTAATGCTGACAGAGATATACTGGAATTATTAGTTTTGTGCACTGTTAATATCATTTAAAAATACACAGTGCAACACACTATCCCCACCCCCCATACACACACACAAATATATTGTTCTCTTTAATCCCAGGTCTGAGAATCTAACCTAAAGAAATAATCTAAAGTATAAAACAAGCTATATACATGCCAATATCCATCTCAACATTGTCATACAGAATTAAGGAAGAAACTAAAATATCCAACAATAGAACAGTTAAATAAATTATAGTAACTTTGTGTACAATGCAATTATATGATATGTTATACTTATATAATATATTCTAATTATGTATTAGAAGATTATATATTATTATTCAGCTGTTGAAGTGATCACAATGCTTATAATAAAAATTAAGATTAAAATGTTATGTATAATTACATACTCACTTTAATTACAAAAAGTTTGAAAATAAAGGAAATGGACTCCTTTAAAACATACTGAAATATTGACAGTAATAGGATAAAAAAATAAGTGTAGCTGAAAATTAAAAGTTGACTGTCTTCTAACCTTGATTCGCAAAGGTTAGTATGAAGAGTGGCAAGGACTTCTTTAACAATAAATATAGCCAAAAATAGAAAGGTCTTAAGGAAACTTATTGTACTGTGTCACTATATAAAAATAATTAGAGGCCGGGCGCGGTGGCTCAAGCCTGTAATCCCAGCTGTAATCCCAGGCACTTTGGGAGGCCGAGAGGGGCGGATCACGAAGGCTCAGGAGACGGAGACCATCCCTGGCTCCACCGGTGAAACCCCCGTCTCTACTAAAGAATAGCAAAAAAAACTAACCCCGGCGCCCCGAGGTGGCGGGCGCCTGTAGTGCCCAGCTACACGGGAAGCTGAGGGCAGGAGAATGGCGCTGAACCCGGAGGAGGCCAGTAGCTTGCAGTGAGCTGAGATCCGGCCATCGCGTGCAACCTCCAGCCTGCGGGCGACCCAAGGAGCGAGACTACATGCCCTCCAACAAAAAAAAAAAAAAAAAAAAATAGTTATTTTATGAGCTTTAATAGTAGGTGCTTATTATTCCTAGTAGTCAGACTGAGTTTCAGTGAGTCAGTTTTATTTTCATTTTTATCAAGGTAATATTTATTATAGTGAAATTCACAGTTAAGTATATAGTTTGATGAGTTTGATAAATCAAAATACAGAATATATCCAACAGAATATATCCAGCACTCTAGAGAGCACCTTTGGATCCCCTTTCAGTAACACCTACTTTCAGTAGGCAACTTTAATTTTATTTCTTTGTAATAAATTCATTTTGCCTTGATAAAATTTCATATAAATTGAATTACACAGCTTGTACTCATTTATGTCTTCTGTGAATTGACCATTTTATTGCTACATAATGTCCCTCCTTATCTCTAGCAAGACTTCTTGACTTGAAATTAATTTTGTCTGATATTTATTTAGCCACACAGTATATTGTTTTGTTCATCTACTTCTAATCTTTCAACGGTTTTATATTTAAAGTGCATTTTTAATAGATAATGTATTGTTCTTATTTTTCACCCAGTGTGAAAAGCTGTTATTAAAGTGTTTTGTTTATTTACATTTAATGTAATTTGCGACACTGATGGATTTAGGACTACCATTTTGTATTTTTCACCCAGTGTGAAAAGCTGTTATGAAAGTGTTTTGTTTATTTACATTTAATGTAATTTGCGACACTGATGGATTTAGGACTACCATTTTGTCATTTGTTTTCTATTTGTCCCATCTATATTTTATACACCTATTTATCCATTCCCGCCTTCTTTTTCTTTAATAACATTTTTATTTTATTTAAATTGTTCTATTGGATTTTAAACTGTAACTTTTCATATTATTATTTTATTTGTTGTCCTAGGGATTATACTATATATCATTAACTTATTACATTATAATTATAGTATTATACTACTCATATAAAATATAAGAACTCTGCAACATTATAATTTTATCCACACAGCTTTTGTGCTAAAACAGTAATATATTTTACAACTCTGTTCACTATAAATCCTACAGTTCCATGTTATTATTTTTGCTTTAGTAAGTCTTATGTCTTTTAAAGAAATTAAGAAAAGAAAAATGGTATATTTTATATTTATTCACATGTAGTAATTGCTCCTTTTTCCACAAGGGATATGTGTTCCAAGACTCCAAGTGGATGCCTGAAACCACAATAGTACTGAACCTTATTAAAGCCTATATATGCTATGTTTTTTTCTATACATACATACAATAAAATTTAATTTACATTAGGCACAGTAAGAGATTGACAACAATAACTAATAAAATATAATAATTGTAATATACTATAATAAAAATTATGTGAATGTGATCTCTATCTCTCTCTCTCTCAGAATGTTTTATCATACATTTTACTCACTTGTTTGGGCTACAGTTGACCACAGGTAACTGAAACTGTGGAAAGATAAACTGCAGATAAGGGAAGACTACCATATTTACCATTTCTGGTACTCTTCATTTCTTCTTACATATTGGAGTCTCCATCTGGTTACATTCCCTTCAGCTTGAGTAACACTCCTTAGCATTTTCCTTATTGCAGGTGTGCTAGTAACAAGTTCTTTCAACTCTTAATTTATCTGAAAATGTCTTTATATTTCAAGAATATTTTCACTGGATATAGAATTCAGGATTGACAGATTTGTTTCCAGAACTTTAAAGGTGATATTCTATCATTTTCTAGTTCCCATTGTTTCTGATACAGTGATCATTTGTTTTTTTATTCCCTTGTATGCAGTATTTCTTTTTTCCCCCACTTTTTCCTTTCATGATTCTCTATCTTTGTTTTTAGTAGTTTGACTATGATGTGCTTAGGTCTGATCTCTTTTTTTTTGTCTTTATTTTCTTTGGTGTTTGCTGGGCTTTTTGAATATCTAAGTTGATATCATTTCACCAAACTTGAGAAAAGTTGAGCCACTGTTTTTTCACATATTTTGTCTGCCACATCTTTTTCTCTCATAGTTTCCTGAGACTCCAGTTAAACATTTGTTTCGATGGTTTAATTATCCTAAAAGTCACTAAAGCTCTATTTTATTTCAATATTTTGTCTTTGTTTTATGGACTGGATAATTTCTATTGCTTTGTCTTCAAATTTACTGACTTTTTCTTCTGCCATCTCTAATCTGCTATTAGGTTGGTCTAGTGAATCTTTTCATTTCAGATATTGCATTTTTCAGTTCCAGAATTTGCACTTAATTTTTAATAGTTTAATTTCTCTGCCAAGCTTTGCTATTTGTTCATTCATTATGACCATATCTTTTTACATTTTTGAGCAAATTTATGATAGATACCTTCCAGTCTTTGCTAATTACAACATCTGGATCATCTTTGAGTCATTTGCCATTCACTACTTTTTCTCTTCATTAGGAGCCACATTTTCCTTTTTTCTTCACATGTCTATTCATTTTTATAATATATTGGATATGATGGATGATATGTTTTATAGACCATAGGTTCCACTGGCTTCTTGTGAAAACTGTTTCTGTTCTAGCAGGTTGTAAATTATTGGCCAATAACCTGGCACTTATTGAAGGTTGGCTTTACACCAGTTAGGAAGGTCTGTTTCAAATGTACCTTTAGTTTTAGCATGAATCTCTTAATATATAGGTATTGTTTTACTCCTAATCATGGCCCTTTTGAGCCTTCAATTGAAAGCTTGAATTGTTTGTTTGGTTTTTTCCTTGTATGTTTGGTTGATGCATAGTGGTTGCACATATTTATGGGGTAAAGAGTGATATTTTGATACATATGTACAGTGTGTAATTATCAGGGCAATTCGGGTATTTTTTACCTCAAGAATTTATTACTTCTTGTTGGGAACATTCAACAATCCTTTCTTCTAGATTTTTGAACATATACAATGAATTATTATTAATTATATTTATCCTACAGTGTTATAGAACACTAGAACTTATTCCTGCTATCCAGCTGTGTAATTTTGTATCCTTTAACCAACATCTTCCTATCCTCCTCTCCCCTATACTCCTCCTAGCTTCTGATAACCATAATTATTCTTCTATAAGATGAATTTTTTTAGCTCTAACATATGAGAGAGAACACACAGTCTGTATCTTTCTGCACCTGGCTTATTTCACATAATGTCCTCCAAGGCTCATCCATGTTGTTGAAAATGACAAGATTTCATTCTTCTTATGTCTGGATGGTATTCCATTGTGGATATATGCCACATTTTCTTTGTTCATTCATCTGTTGATATATATTTAGGTTGATTACATATCTTGGTGATTGTGAATAATGCTGCATAGGGGTTCAGATATATCTTCAATAAACTGATTTTTTTCCTTTCAGTAAAAACCCAGTAGTGAGATTGCTGTATCATGTGTTAGGTCTATTTTAGTTTTTTGAGAAACTTTCATACTGTTTTTTATAACGGCTATACTAATTTACAGTCCCACCAACAGTGCATAAGGGTTCCTGTTTCTCTGCATCCTCACCAGCATTTGTAATTTGTTCCTTTTTAATAAAAGCTGTTCTAACTGGAGGGAGATGATAGCTCATTGTGGTTTTGACCTGCATTTCCCTGATGATTAGTGATGTTGAACCTTTTTAATATATGTGTTGGTCATTTGTATGACTTCTTTTCAGCAATTTCTATTCAAATCCTTTGCCCATTTTTAATTGGATTACTTGCAGTATTTTGCGGTTATTTGAGTTCCTTGTACATTCTGGATATGAGTCCCTTGTCAGATGAATAGTTTGCAAATATTTTCTTCCATTCTGCAAGTTTTCTCTTCATTCTGTTGATCGTTTTCTTTACTGTGCAGAAGCTTTTTAGTTTGATATAGTCTCTTTTATCTATTTTTGTTTTGTTGCCTGTGCTTTTGTGGTCTCACCCATAAAATATTTTCCTAGACCTGTGTCCTGAAGCATTTGCCTTATGTTTTCTTCTAGTAGTTTTATAGTTGCAGGTATTAATACTACATGTAAATCTTTAATCCATTTTTAGTTGATGTTTTGTAGGTGGTGAGAGATAGAAGTCTAAGGAAAGCTTAAATTGCTTATCAATCCTTTATATCTTTGAAGGACACAGATTTGACGCACTGCTTCAGTGAGCAGCATCTGAAAGCTCTTCTCATATCTTTCAACCTTCAAACTGTGGCTCTCTTGATTTTCTCTTTAGAATCTCTTCTGCAACTCAAAGATCAGCCAAGGATTTGAGAGGAGTTCGTTTACTGATTCACTGCTTCTTTTATAGATATTTCCCCCTCAATTTCCAGCCACTCTGACAACCCCCAAGCTGTCCTCTGACACCTCAGTGAGATTGTGGCTTTCTGCTTTCCTTATAGTTATCTCAAGGTGCACAGACTAGGGAGTGCCCTAAGGGGGAATACCAAGTGAAAACAACACTCGCACAGTACCTTTCCCTTCTTTCAAAGATCGAAACTGCTGTAGTGTCTGCCTGATACTCTCCATTGCTTTCAATTGTTATTTTTGTATTTTGTTCAGACTTTGTAGTTGTTAATCTGTAGGAGGGTTAGTCTTATATAAGAAACTATGCTATCAGTAAAACTGGAACCCAAGTAGGGTGTTTTATTAGTTGTCCATGCTTCCCTAATTAAGGAGCTGCCATTGATATGGTTTGTAGAATCCTGTTGTAGCAGAATCTGTCCTTATGGAATAAGCAACACACTCCTGGAAGATTTTAGAAAACAAAGAGTCCCTTCCTAAGACATACTTATGGTTGCAATACTAATGGTTTCTTCCCCAGAGGATTCTAATGCCAATTGCACATACTCAATGATGGAAGGCTCCAGAAATTTCCTAATTATATTTCTGCTCCAAAGCCATATAATTTGAGGAGCTGAAATTCCCAGGAACTGGTACTCCCATCACTTTATTGGGCCAATGAATTAGGAAAGATTGTGTGACCTGGTTATGGTCAGAAAACCTGTGCCTCTGAGCCAGCACCTCGAAGTGGCCTTTGGCAGACAGGAGAGGCAAAGGTGGTTCCAGCCTGGGGCATCTTGGAGATTCTGGGGCACAGCTGAGTTCTACAAGTCTCATTCGAACAGTTCTGTCTCTAGGAATATGTTAGGGGCTGGAGATATGATGACAAAACTTTAAAATGCCACTAGAGGTCTAAGAAATGGTTGAGTCTGTCACTGTCAGAATATGAACTCAGCTTAATAATAACTTAGAAAAGATGAGAGTAAGTTAAATTGATAATATTCTTCTTGGATATATACTGGCTTTTCCCTCATTTGGTGTGCTTTAGCAAAGGCTGGAGTATCAAAATCTTTTCAGATTTCCTCTTATAGAAACAAAGACGCTTTCGATTTTTATCATGTTAAAGTATTATACATTTCAATCATCAAAAGCCAATTTTCTGAGAGAAACTATATAATGGAGGATGTATTTTAGAGTCAGGCTAGCCTGAATTTTAATCCTAGCTCTACCATGTACTAGCTGTGTGATTTTGTACATGATATTTAAGCTTTCTGATCTTTAGTTTCTGAATCTAAAACACGTGACTATTAATAGGAATCCCACTGGGAATGCTATCAGGTTGAAATTAGATTATGTATTTTAAATGCCTGACAAAGTGTCTGCCACAGAGTACACACTTAAGGAGTAGAGGGATATTATCACCATCACGGTTTTAAAAACGATATTAACGTTATTGTATGAGTTAACTGGTTGAGAAAAGTAAGAGTGCAGGCAATCAATAGAACAGGATAGAAGATTTTCTTCTTTGTACAACACTATATTGTTGTGACACCTTATATCGAAAACTAATTCTGCATATCTGGCCCTTCCCTGCCTATTTATCCTATTTCATCATCACAGTTTTCTTCCCCAACTGAAAATTCTTACCCAAAGCTTTTTTTCAGTTTCTTAACTACACAAAACTCTCCTCATTTCAAAGCCTCTCCTTATGCTGGTTCCTGCACGTTTGGCCACCTTTTCATGCAGTCACCAGGTCTCGGTTTAAATATCACCTCACAGAATAGTCTACCCTGGCCACTGACTAAGTAGTTAGTCTTTTATTAATCTCACACCACTACCTAATTTATTTCCTTTTGTCTTAGTCAGTTCAGGCTGCTGTAACAGAATACCGTAGACTGGGTGGCTTAAACAACAGAAGTTCATTCCTCACAATTCTGGAGGCTGAGAAATTCATTTATCACACTCCAAGATCCAGACCCTGGCAGATCTGGTATCTGGCAAGGATGCACTTCCTGTTTGCAGACGGCCATTTCTCATTGTATCACATGGTAGATAGAGAGAGAGGACGCATGTGTTCTCATTTTTTTATAAGGGCACTGATCCCATTCATGAGCGCTCTACCCTCATTCACTAATTACCTCCCAAAGGCTTTACCTCCTAATACCATCACACTGAGGGGTAGGATTTCAACATGTGGATTGTAAGAGGATGCAAACATTTAGTTCACAGCACCTTTTTAGCACTTTTCACAAGTTTTGATTGTATGTTGGCTTGGTAATTACTAGTTTTCTCCCTTATAAACTGCAAACCCTGCTCTGTGAGAGTAGTGACCATGTCTGCTTTATTTATTAATATATGTAGTGCTTACATAGACTCAGTACGTATTTTGCAAATAAATAAAAGAACAAATGTGATACAGAGGATGCCAATGGGTAAAGTCAGTTTATGGCTTCCCACAAATGCAATGGGCATAATAATTGAGTTAGCAATAGTAGAGTTATGAAAAGTGATTGGGCCATTGAATTTTTAGGAATGCAGAAATAAACTATACAGTTTTATTTGTACGTACCAATCCATAAATGTGATCATTTACTAATGGCTTAAAAATTCATACTGTTTTTCTTTCTACTTTTTTTAAATCTAGAATGGCCACATCTGTTGCTCAGTGGATCCACAGTGCCTTCAGGAACTGTGAAGTTAACTGTCTCATGGGAGATTTCTGTTAAAAGAATGTTCTTTCATTAAAAAGACCAAAAAAAGTTAAAACTTAAATTGGGTGATTTGTGGGCAGCTAAATGCAGCTTTGTTAATAGCTGAGTGAACTTTCAATTATGAAATTTGTGGAGCTTGACAAAATCACAAAAGGAAAATTACTGGGGCACAATTAGACCTCAAGTCTGCCTCTACCGTGTCTGACATCACCATGTAGAAGAATGGGCGTGGAATATACACCGTGACATCCTGCCGCTGGATAGAAAGCCTGAGCCCATTGGATCTGTGAAAGTCTCTAGCTTCACTGGTGCAGAAAATTTTCCTCTAGATCAGAATCTTCACGAATCGGTTAGGTTCTTCACTGCAAGAAATAAAATGTCAGGCAGTGAATGAATTATATTTTCAGAAGTAAAGCAAAGAAGCTATAACATGTTATGTACAGTACACACTCTGAAAAGAAATCTGAAACAAGTTATTGTAATGATAAAAATAATGCACAGGCATGGTTACTTAATATTTTCTAACAGGAAAAGTCATCCCTATTTCCTTGTTTTACTGCACTTAATATTATTTGATTGAATTTGTTCAGTATAAGCTCGTTCTTGTGCAAAATTAAATAAATATTTCTCTTACCTTATAACACATGTGAGTCTGAATATCTTGTTTAATATGTTCCTCTTTTCTACAGATGATTCACTATAAAAATTGCATTCTAGTTCTGCTGATGATAAACTCCTGTTATGCTATTTCCAAATTGAAAGTTGCTATTTCTAAATTTCCAAATTGAAAATGATATGCCTAAGTAAGGGATGTGATGGATAACTTAGTTCTTCCTCTCTAGCTCCTCCGTTTCAGCCTTTCTACCCTGCTCTGCCTCCTGGGGTGGCTGATCTATACAGACCCTAATGGTGGGTTCCTTTGTCCTCTTGATTCTTGTCTGGTTTCTATTATACTGCAGCAGGAAACACTGCTGGCATATTAGGAAGAAGTAAAGTTTGGATATTTATTCTGCTGGCTCCCTTCCTGCCTGGTCACTGCCATGACTTGGTGTGTCACCTTACTGAAGGCAATATCTCTTGAAAGGTACTCCTCTCTGTCTCACTGCCCACTCCAGGTTCTGATAACTTCTACTGTTCGCATCTTCTGGCTTAGGGATAGTAACAGCTCTGGCTATTCTGTCCTTGGGAGGTAACTGTCCAATCTTATTTTCTCTATTTCTAGTCGTATCTTTATAAATGGTCACTTTGTTATACTCTTTAATTGACCAGCTTGAGTGTGCCATCTGTTTCCTGCCAGGATCCTAACTGATACACATAAGGAGAAGAGTATGTGAGGTTGGGAATGTCTTCAAGAATTGGTCCTTCGCGTTTTGATATAAAATTTTTTTAATCTCAATGTTAAAAGAGATTATGATATTAATTACATGTTAAATTTTTTGATGCACCAGAATCTCAGAGGGGATAAAAGTAAATGTCCTGAAACTCAATAAAGGAAGCTAATCCAATATTGCCCTTTTGTGTTTTACACTAGTGTGAAAAGGAAATACAAGTATTGTCAAATTAATTTTAGAAGCATAGAGGTATTTTTTTAAAAAAATTAAAATGAACACAAGGTGACCACCGCAAGCTACAGAAATGATACAGTGGCTTTTAACTGTTCGCTCACTATTGCTATGGAAACAACCAAGCAAGAGCTGAGTTGAAAGATAATTCAAAAATGTCTTCATACTTTGGCATGGTAATATTTATTGAATGTGTAAAATCAAGTATCTACATTCCCTGAATTTATCATAAATGATTTTCTGTAGCCTTTTATATTTAATTTAATTCAATAGAGCATAAGGTTTATTTTTTTATCAGCTGTATTACAATGGTAAATAGCAATTTAGCTTCCAAGAAGATATCTATTAATTTGAGGTTTTTTCAGGTTTTTTTTTTCCTTATATAGCTTTGTGATTTCATATTGGATCCTCCTGAAAAGGTATATTTTACTCATTTTTATGAGGAGAGTAAGAAATTATGTGTGCAGGAAAGTGTGTGTGTGTGTGTGTGTGTGTGTGTGTGTGTGTGTACACCCATATAGATACATATTCGTCATTTAGACATCTTATGTCCTACTGGAAGGAGAAGCAAGGCTGGAGTTTTATATTACAAATCTTTTGGAAATCTTTGTAGGACTCTGGGTATATTGGTGGCTTGCACATCCTTGGTTTCTATAGGCCACTGAGTGAAAGAAAACTCATAGTTAAGAAGAAAAGAAGGAAAAAATAAGACTATGATAATTCAGCGACTGGTAAAGCAATACATATGTTCAGATTGAATTTTTTTTATTCAAGGTTTATTCCACAAATAGTAGATTCCCCAGGAGAATTACTGTTTTATGTGCAGACCCTGGGCAAGCAGTAATCAATTGTTTCTTAAGAACTTTGTCCCTTGAAAAAGAGAAGGTTAATGCCCTGTTTCTCAATCTGATGATAATTGGCAGAATGCCATGGCTGAGTTATGCCAATATTAAGGGAAAGTGAGAACTAAGAAGCACGAATTTAATTTGAGGGTGCTTAGCTCCTTTAAGGGCAGGCCGTGGTGAAAATAGTCTTTACTCCATTTTCTTTATTTCCTGTTTTCTGCAAAAATAAAAAAAATATATTTAGCTATGATTCTTTGGTTTAGTAACCTATATAGTTTATCTCCCTTTTTAAAAGACTGCCGTATTGCTTTTTTAGTTTGCCTTATATAATGGTAAAAAGAATCATGCATTTGTTCAATTATACTGCAATATCATGGAACCCTTTCATCCTCCCCATAACTTGGTTATCTATAGCCAAAGTTGAAACACCCTGTAAATTGCCTTTACAAAATGAACGGTATATCAAAGCTCTGAAACAGCAGTCAATACTCTTGAGTGTTGGAGTAGCAGAACTTGTTCAGTTGAATAAAACTGAGGTTACATCTACTGAATAAAAGATGAGCTTCAGTTCACTAAGCGTGACCTCATCTATCAAAGCTCCACAATGCTGACTAGTTAGGACTTCCTCTGAAGGTCGGCACATCCCACAGATACCTGCATGGTCCAAGTCCTATTGATATAAATAGCTTAAAGACTGACAATACCAACTGTTCTTAAAGAAAGACTTTTTACTTTCTGTTTTTTCAAATGTAGAGTGTTGTAGCTCAACAGTAAATTTATCTCTGAGAGAGTCATGCCAAAAGCATCCCTGAAGACAATAAGTGGATGCTGTGCTCTGTACCCGCTTTTTTCACTGTGGTACCTGGACACTCCCCATCTGCAGTCGCTGTTGCAGTGGAGTTGGCTCCTTGTGGTCTTACTGACATTTCATTACTACACAATTTTCTACCCTAGAATTCAACATTTTCTGTAAAGGACTTCTCACCTCTTTGCAGAATAATTGTCCTTACTTAACAGACCTGCAGGTAGAAAGTCAGGAATTCCTTGGGCTACAGTAGCTCTGCATTGGTGGTGACATAAATAGTCAAGGAATAGAACTATTGAAGAACTTTGGAACAGGATAATCTGAGTTGCAGTTTCTTGTATTCTCTCTACTTGCCAGGCTGGGACAACTCCCCTACATCTGTTGTCTTTGTATTGGTATTAAATAATTGTTCATAAAGATTGTTTGCATGACAGATTCTGAAATTTTTATTTATTCCAAATGATGGATGGCACACTGTGTTACTGCCACCACCAATATATTGCATTTAAAACGTGACCTCCTATTTATCTCCAATGTTAGGTGTTTTAGAAAAGCAGCCTGAAATAAGAATATAGTGCTATGTAAAAGCAGAAATGATAGTGAGTTTAAGTTTATTTTTAAGGCTTTTTCTCTTTCTTTCACAAAACCACAGCCATAGAGAAAGAAGGGAATAATAATGAACAAAGTATGTGCAGAACGTAAGCATTCATTTGTTGCTGACTCATGAAGTACATGTCCTAATGGAAGGGAAAGAAAATTAACAAATAAATAGATACCATATCAGGTGGTGATAAGAGCCATGAAGAAAAGTTAAGCTGGCTTGGGATGCTGTTGTGGAGAGGGGTGATCGTTTAGGTCAGTTGGGCAGGAAGTCTTCTCTATAATAAAATAGTACTGGGGCAAATACTTGGATGAGGTCAGAGCACAAGCCATTTTCATACCTGGAGAGAAGGAACTACAAGCAGAGGGAGCTGCGTGCACAGGTCTGAAGTGGAAGCACACTTACATGTCTTGAGTGGAATGAGAATGCTGAAACATGTAGAAGATTCTCTCAGAGGAGTGACCAAATCAGGTTCTCCAAGGCCATGGTTAGGGATTTGTGTCTTTATTCTTAGTGACATAGGAGGCATTAGCGAGCTTTGAGCATAGCTGTGCTATAATATGACAGGTAAAATGATCTGTCTTGTTACTATGTGGAGAATAAACAGAGGTGGAGTTGGGGGAGAAACGAAGGGTGTTGGTGAACATGTACTCAGGAGGCACATTCATACCACAGAATTTCAGACAAGAGAATAATGGTTTGGACTAGGATGGTAATAATGAGAACCAAAAGGATTTAACATGAAAGAATATTCAATTTAATGAAATGGGCAGAAATGTCACAAAAATGTCAATTCTCCCCAGTAGTTCTAATTTTTAAAAATGTTATTTTAAGGTAATGCTAAACTATTATAGAAAAACAAATGTCCAAGAATAGCCAGGAATACTTTGAGAAAAGATTATATTTGGAGACAGGGGATACTTATCCTATCACATATCAAGAAGGTATAAAGCTATAGGAATTAACAGTCATTGCTTCAGGAATAAACAATCTGGATAACATGAACATTTTCATCAAAACCTCAGAAACCACCCTATATACATATAGATACTTGATAGAAGATAGAAGTTACACTGAGCGAGGCTGTAAAAATTGATTATGGGAAAACAAAAACATAGACATTGATCCTTATTTCATAAAATAAATTCCACATAGGTGAAAACCAAAATGTGAAAATACAATAAATTTATGCAAAAAAATTAGGAGAATTGTTTTGGGTTTAGAATTTTTTAAATAAACTCAAAAAGTATATATATATATATGCATGTATATATATACACATATATACACTCACATGTGTGTGTGTGTATATATATATATATATAAAAGAATGTGTGTGTGTGTATATATATGTGCTAAAAAGAAGAAAAGTACAATGCCTCCAACAGAAAAATAATCAGAAGCAATACCTAGGTATGCTACAAGAAAGGAAATCCCCGAATGACTAATAAGCATATAAAATTTGCTTAGGCTCACTAGTAATCAGGTAAATGTATGTTAAAACCACAATGACACAATCGGGAGAAATGACAAAATTAAAAAGTAATATAACACCAGATATTGGTGAGCATATGAAACAACAGGAGTACTGTTCTTGTACACTATACATACACCTCCAAACCAGTTTGGAGGGTAACTTTGCAATGCGTAAAGTTGAAGATGTGCACCCCTCATAACCCAGCATACTCCTAGGTACATGATCTAGAGCTGCACTGTTCAATGCAGCAGCCACTGGCCATTTGTAGCTATTAAATTAAAATGTGTTAAAATTAAATTACATTCAGTTCTCCATTTGTATGAGCCACATTTCAATGGCTCAGTAGCTACTCTGTGACTAGTTACTACTCTGTTGGGCAGCACAATGGACATTTCTATAATTGTAAAATGTTCTATTCAACAGTAGTGATGTAGAAGAATTCTCATACACATGGACAAGAAGATGTTTATGACAGCTTTATTTGTAATAACAAAATACTGGAAACCACTCAAATGTTAATCAATACAGTCATTGATAAACAAAACGGAATATGTTTATACTTCAGAATACTCAAATGAAAATAAATAAAACTACACATACCAACATGAGTGAGTCTCACAAACAATGTTTAGAAAAATTACAATGTAGAATATACATGCGTAACAAGGAATGCATTTTTTAAATGTTATAATTTTGATAATCTACAAAATTTTAAAATGTGAAAAACAACCTATATGTGGTGTAGACATATATTTATGCATGTGTAAGTATTTTACATTTTGTGGGAATAATAGACATCAAATTAGGATAGTAGTTATCCTAAGAGTTGGAAGAGGGGTGCCAGGTACACAGATGCATAACTGTGTTGCTAATGTGTATTCCAGTTATTTCAAAATAATACTATTTCTAACATTCAAAATGAGTTTACAAATTGATTAAACATATTTATATTTTATATGTTTTATATTTCCATTTTATAAATACATATATTTAATAAAATATATATANGTGTAGACATATATTTATGCATGTGTAAGTATTTTACATTTTGTGGGAATAATAGACATCAAATTAGGATAGTAGTTATCCTAAGAGTTGGAAGAGGGGTGCCAGGTACACAGATGCATAACTGTGTTGCTAATGTGTATTCCAGTTATTTCAAAATAATACTATTTCTAACATTCAAAAATGAGTTTACAAATTGATTAAACATATTTATATTTTATATGTTTTTATATTTCCATTTTATAAATACATATATTTAATAAAATATATATATACAAATTTACCCTAAATATATATGCCTATATTTTCCTAACTAAGCCAGTTAGTTTTCACAAGCATGTAAAATATCACAAGATTTATCAAAGCAAGACTTGAAAAAGTGTACACAGGATTGTCTAAAACATTTTCTTTCCTAATTATTTATTTAAATACAGTACTACTCCTTTAAAGACAAACTGTAAAGGGAAAAAAATCACCACTATAATTTCACCACCTTTGCTACTGTTTTTATTTATCTTCTCTCTGCTCACATGCCTACACATTTTACATCGTTGCAGTCATGGTATGTATCATTTTATCTCCATCTTTGCATAAAATTTTGGGGAAACAATTGTTTCAATAAAATTATTAGATGTTAGTAATAATGGCTGGTACATATTTCACCGATTTGTTGTAAATATAGTTTATTTCCTTCTAACTTTTTTACTACTATAGATGCCACTGTAATTTATATCATGTGAGCTGTTTCTTTAGACAATATCGTCAAGAATAGATTTAATGAAGCAAGTTATGAACGGTCTATATGATGTGTTTTAACTTGTTTTGTTGCTTGTGCAAAGGCTATACCAATGTACAGTGCCACCAGCAATGTATGGAATTCATTTTAAAACACCCCTTTGCCACCGTTGAATATTACCAATTTAGTTTTTGTCCTCAATTTTGTTTCTTTTATTTGTATAAAATGGTATATTTCTGTTTTAATTTGCATTTCTTTAAATAACTGTGAAGGTAAACATTTATAGTTGTTTATTCCCCATGTATGAATTATCTATTTATGTCTTATGTTCATATATTTGGTGTTTTGATTTTTTTATGTGAGAATTTGATAGCCCTTATAATTGTTAGAAATCCTTTAACACATTTCTGCAACTTTTTCAATTATATTATGTTTAGAGTTTATTTTCATTTTTATTATAATTAATTTTAATATGTATCATAGATGATTTCTTTTATAACCTCTTATATTTTTTCAAAATTCAGAATACTGTCTCTCCAAATAGCT
This sequence comes from Rhinopithecus bieti, assembly GCF_001698545.2. Classification (NCBI taxonomy): domain Eukaryota; kingdom Metazoa; phylum Chordata; class Mammalia; order Primates; family Cercopithecidae; genus Rhinopithecus; species Rhinopithecus bieti. Next base: position 106,276 of record NW_016809238.1, read on the forward strand.
GCTTATGGACATTCCAGAAATGAAGACTGTCACCACCTCCAGAAACCATTCATTCCTTTTCTTAAATTCTGTATTTGAATTCTTCTGAACATGATTCAACTAAAATCTGTTTTCCTTACATTTCAAATTAATTTACATAATGTTGGTCCTGATTTTAGTCATTGGGCCATACTGACAAACACCTTTTCAAATATCCTTCCGGCACACTCTTCTTCAATGCTAGATTTCTCCCAAACTATCTCAGTTGTTCCCTTCTGGATGTTCTGGAGTTGTTTATGCACCGCTGTATGTGTCATGCCCAGAACCACACACCATGTTCCAGGAGAAATCTCTTCAGCCAAAGACATACTTGGTTTAGAATCTGAGGCTATAAATTGGGACTGTTTTACTGGACTTCTCTGTCTTGCAGGGAAGAAAAATATATTTTGCTCCCCATTCACCAAGTGATCTCTTCTGATATATTTGAAATTCATAAAAACTGTAAAATGCTAAATAAGAGTACATTTATATTCAAATTATATTCTCCCAAGTGTGTTTACAAAATTATCGTTCTAAGAGCATATTCAACATTGTGAAAAATCACATTCTATTCAGTAGTAGTGTTACTATTCCATGAAGAATCCAACAGCATGTATTTTCTACTTCAAATTGAATTTTTCTAGTAATTTGGTTTTTTCCTCCGTAGTAAATACATTTCTCAGCACAGGTCTTCATACATCATTTCATCATCTCTAAAAGCTATTGCAAAGGAAGATAACTTTGGCTTGCTATGAATAAAACAGCTTGATTTTATTTAAATAATTTGAATCATTTTGACTGCAAAGTAAAGCCAATAGAAATGAAATTGTATCACTTTGGTTAAATTCTCACTGTACCTAGGCCAGGACACCAGTGAAATAGTGCACCAAGTGATGACTAACAATAAAGCAGAATTATTACATTGACAAATTTGACATGTTTTCTGAATGTTCATTTTTTATTATGTATGTGACACCTGTTAACAATTCCAGAAATTGATCAGTTTTTTTTCTTTAACTGCTAAAGACTTTACTAAATTTGACTTTATCAAACATGAAATGTTTGTTTATGTATTTATGCATTTTTATCACTATTTTTTGTAGTTACTCTCCATCCTGTTACTCTTACTGTCTGATAACCATCACTTTGTCATTAATGTAAGACTACTTAAGCAGCTCTGCTCCAAGCCTTAGAGAAACTCTTTGAACACTTGTTCTGATGAAAGGACAAAAATCATAGTGATGGGTTTGAGTAAGGAAGCCATGAAGACCAGGAAAGCATCTTAGCTGGCTTCTAGCTTAGGCCTCAAAGAAGTAACAAGAAGTTTTAGCTCACATTAGGTCCAAGGAGTTTGACCAAAATAGGTTTGAGGCCAAAGCCCCACCTAAGGGCCAAAGAGTAAATATTTTGAGCACACATTGTTGGAATTACTCAACTCTGCATTTGTAGGGCTAAAGCAGGCATTCATAATACATAAATAAATGAACATGACTGTGTCTCAATAAAACCTTGTTTGCAGAACCAGATGGCAGGCCATTTTTGGCCCATGGGCCACAGTTTGTCAACCTCTACTCTAAGTTATAGATACCCTGGGAAGTTGCAATGGCAATATATACAGCCTGCTTGATATTCGGGAATGTGTTGTTCTAAACTTATTTTTCCATTTCTTATATGTAAACATAGAGGAAATTCATGATTGAAATCCTAAAAGCCTTTGGGGAAATCCAAAGTAAAAAGACCACATTTTCAGAACCTTTACTCCAAATAATAGTCAAGCTGCCTACCCCAGTAAATCTTGCCTCTGTCTTTCTTTAGCCTCCAAACTCTCTGCCTGTTCAGTCTGAACTAATTAAAGCTGAGAATGCATGACCACAGAAAGACCTTTGCCTTTCCAGTGACCTACAAATAAATCTCTTTTTGCTGCACACATTAAGACCTCAAGGCTCCAGAAACAGATTCTCAGAATTTACCAGGCATAAAAGATAGAGTCAACCAAACCTAGCATCAAGGATTTTATTTGACCTGTATAAGCAAGTGGATACACTTTCTCTAATCCATGGGGCTGGGTGGCATTGCCACTGTGGAACCCAGGGAGACAAACCCGTATATCTTTTATAAGCCTGGAAGCCTGAGTATCTCTCCTATAAAATGGAATTAACAATATTACCTACTTCACAGGGCTTTTGCAAGGTTTTAATCAGATTATTCATGAGTACCTAGCACAGTGCTTAACATAAGTACTTTTAAATGTTACCTATTGTTATTAATACTTATTCTCCATGCCAAGGAGGCTCGTAGGAGGACCTCACCCTAATCCCTTTACAAAAAGCCACTAACAGCTAACTAAAAGCCACAAGGTTGCTAACAATTAGCTTGTTGAATTTTCTTCCCAAGATATATTCATTTATTCAAGTCCCCAAAATGAGTCAATCATCTCCCTAATAGCAAATATATACCAAACTCTACGTTTCTCCTCTTGAGTCCATTATATGGATCATTATTCAAGCACACAACTCTCCTTCTGAGCCTAGAGGCAGCCAAAAAATCTAGCTCATCAGGGATCTAGGAAATCCAGTCTTGTCCTAGCATCTCTGAATTCACTATAGCTGTATCACAGTATAGATTTAGATAGCCTTATGACAAATGCTAAATAATATTGCCTATTGATATGATTTGTATCTGTGTCCCTACTCAACCTCATGTTCAACTGTAATCTAATGGTTGGAGGCAGGGCCTGGTAGGAGGTGATTGCGAAGGGGGACAGGGAAGTACTGTGTAGAGAAGGGCAAGTTCCTGTCTAGGGCTCCACCAGCAGGCCTGTGCCCACTAACCTAGATGAGGACAGGTATTTCTGTTTTTGTGCCCAAATGTTGAATTTTCCAAGAGCACCCTGGCCCGCCATGCCCCCATCCTGTGCTTATAAAAACCGGACACCCTAGCAGGCATGCCCACAAGCAGCTGGACATCAAGAGAAACACACCAGTGGAAGAACACACAAGCAGCTGGACGTCAAGAGGACATTGAGAGGAGCACACTGGCAGAAGAACACACTGGCAGACACCAGCAGATGCTGGCAGGCCAACTGGTAGAATGACGTGGATTTTGGCCAGGGTGGTTGGAGGAGAGCCCGGCCACTGGTCAGTCCAACTCCAGGGGAAAACCACCTTCCCATTCCACCCCCTTTCTGGCTCCTGCATCTGCTGAGAGCTACCACCACTCGATAAAAAACCTTGAATCCATCCTCCAAGCCCATGTATGATCCTATTTTTTAGGCACACCAAGGCAAGAACCCAGGAAACAGCCCTCTGTCCTTGCAATAAGGCAGGGGGTCCAATTGAGCTGATAAACACAAGCTGCCTATGGACAGCTAAACTGAAACATCACACTGTAACACACGCCCACTGAAGCTTCAGCTGTAAACATTCACCCGTAGACACTGCCATACGGTCGAACCTGACCCTCTGCATGCTCCCCAGAGGTTTGAGCAGCAGAGCACCAAAGAAGCAAGCCACACCCCCATCACACACTCTGTGAGAGGGATAAGGGAACTTTCCTTCTTTCAATTGGATCATGGGAGCAGTTTCTCATGAATGGTTTAACACCACCCCCTTGGTGCTGTTCTCATGATAGCGAGTGAGTTTTCATGAGATCTGATTGTTTAAAAGCGTGTAGCACCCCCTCACTCTCTCTCTTCCTCCTGCTCCAGCCATGTGAAGTGCTTGCTTCCCCTTTGCCTTCCACTACGATTTTAAGTTTCCTGAGGCATCCCTAGAAGCCCGGCAGATGCCAGCATCATGCTTCTTATACAGTATGTGGAACTATGAGCCAATTAAAGATTTTTTCTTTGCAAATTAACCAGTCTTAGGTATTTTTTCATAGCAGTGAGAAAATGGACTAATACACCTACTTAGGGCCACTCCTACTCACTGCCTCCTGAAGTGGTCCATGCTCCACCTGGCTGGTTCAATATAGGATCCCAAGCCTTTACTTCAACTCAAGAAAATGCCAGAATTTACAGGCATTTTTTTTTAGTCTGAGCCACCAAAAATATCTGTGTCTTTGGATTATTGGAGGGATATCAATATTAGTTGTCCAAAATTTCCCAAAACATTCTGAAACGTTTGAAAGTTTTTAGAAACAAGGAATGTGTTTTTAAACATCTTTACACCCCTGCTCTGTCACTTACTAACTTAGTCTTGGTGAGCTTCATTTTCTAAAAAAATGTATATATATCCTAACACATAGTGTATTTTATTAATAATGTCTAACACAAAATTATCTAAGAAATTACATTATTTTATTTAGTTAGTTGTATTTATTTAGTCACTGAGACTGGTGGCTTTAACTGGAAAATAAATAAATCCAAAGAAGGTTAATCATAAAATGGAATACATGACAAACCCTGATATAAATAATTTTGTGGGCTCAACACACAACAAAAGAAGTTGAAAAGTTATTCCTGAGCTTTTAAACCAATTCCCAAAGTTACAATGAAAGTGATGATCAATATAAAGAAATAGTGACAACTCCCACTGTGAAAGTAGGAGCTCTCCCTATGTCCTAGTTACCTCATATGCCATGCTGGGTGCCCTTAGGAGGAAGGGTATAACATCTGCCTGGTGTCCTTTTTCTGCCTTTCTCTGGCTCCTACAGCAGAGGCCAATATATGCCTACCTGCTGATTGGGCTTTCCTGATCAATCCTAGTCATGGGAGAACCCTAGGAGATACTTTAAGAGCTTTAACCTAGTTCTCTGGGACTGGGCTTCTAGTGATTCTTGTTCTGCATCTGGTTCTAATATTTGGTTTACTGTTTCCTAAGTTGCTCTAATGTTCTTCTAATACCTAAATTCCTATTTTATTCCCTATAGTATATTCCCAGAATCTTTAGATTTGGAACCTTAAATTACTTTTTAAGTCCCCTCTCAAAGACTAGATTCTAAATCATTGCATAGCAAGCTTCCCAAGGAAACATCAAAATAATACTTGCCAAAGTTTGTTTTCTCTCTTGTTACATAAGTACCTAGATAATATATTTGATTTTGTCTATTGGCTGGAAGGCCTAAATATTTACTATCCAGCCTTTACAAAAAAATATTTTCTGATCCCTGTTCTAGCAGATGGTGGAGGGGGCCATTAGATACCAGGGGACTGTGTTTCTAATCACTATGTGGGAGGCTGATTACCAAACATCCCATTGAATCACAACACAAGTGAGAAATTAACCCTTGTTGTGGTAAGGCGCTAACAAGGTTGTAGGTTGTTTGTGACAGCAGCCAGCATTATTTACCATGGCTAAAACAACCTCTTAATTACATGACTGAAATTCACATTTCAGGAAATGTCAGAAACCACAAATATTTCCACAAAAAAACTGTCACTTCAAGAAATGGCTACAGACACATTACCTTAGCAAAGTAAATCAGCATAATTTGGTTTTTGTTAATTCAACTGACATTCTTTTCAGGCACTGTGATTAAGGCAGTATGCAAGGTTGATTTGATATTTTTCTTTGAAGTTACAAATTTCCACTTATTTTTAAATTGAGCAATTAAATGTATTTATTATTAAGTCAATAAGTTGTAGAAGCCCCATTCAATCATTTGTTCAATGAAAGTCTTTACTAAGACAAAGAACATGAATTTTTGCTTTCCTAAAAGAGGAATTTCTCTTCTCTTTAGAATGATACTACACTATATTCCACTGGCAAATTAGAAAAGAATAAATTTCAAGGTCTGAATTGGACATTACTTTGAAATACCCACAGAGAGAACATTAAGAAAACTCCTATAATAAAATGTAGTCATCAAATTGCCAAAATTTGTCCCAACTGCCTGAAGAACGAGAGAAAGCAAAACACTAACGAGAGAAATGTTCTCCCATTTGGCATTATAGTGAACAATTACCTGAAGTGAAAAGCATTTCACTTTCTGATTCTGAGTAGAATTAGGTCTATAAAATGAAATGTGTGGCCCAGTTTTAATTTTTTTAAATTACATTTTAAAAATATTTTCTGGATAGCTATATCCAGATCACCAGAGCTATACTTTGATCATCTTAAGCAATGTTTTCTAAATGTTCCCAAGCATGAGAATTACTTAGGGTGAGGAGGTGATTGTTAACATGATGGTTCTCATATTCCAGAATCTGATTCATTAAGTGTAGTGAGGGACCAAGAGTCTGCACTTTCACCAATTCACCCTGAAGGTTAAAATGTTCACTTTGAAAGTTAGAATGTATGCTAGATATCAGGAACTGGCTGATTTAGCCTCTTTTCTGCCTTCTTAGACTCCCTTGAAGCTAGGGTTCTGCCTGCAAATTAATTCTGTTAACTAGATGCACTTGTGGGAAATATGGAAGACAAAACAGGGTGAAAACCATCTTTTTGCCTTGTTTTTGGCTATGTCTGCTTTAGCATGGTTAAGGTCATGGATTTTCTCAAGTAATGTTTTAGTGTGCATGATCCAGTTTTCTGTGTGCTAAATAGTGGCTGTTTTAGAAGTAATAGTAGTCCTTTTTTTTCTGGCATAGTTACAGTTATTGCCTATTGTTCTAGAATTGTTCCTGGAGGTTCAGAGAGGAAATAAACTTTTAAAATAACTTCCAACTATTTTGTAAGCACCTAATCCCCAATATCATGTCAGTTCCTGCTTAAAATGGAGTGGTTTCTGTTTATTGAACTGGACTGTAACTAATAAGGAATGTGACAGCAATGATAACATGATACAGCAGTGGGCTCTAGAGCGGTACCATCATTTGTACCTCTTGAAATCTATTCTTTCCTCATCATATAGGAATGTGTTTGTAAGAAAAAATCATTAACAGCATCAAGATACCCTTGAATTTCCTTGATTGATACTTAGACAGCAAGTATGTTTGCCCACTGCTATCCTACCCCATCCCTTGCCCCCTACCACACACACATCAAAAGACAAGGATCACAGAAAGTGTTTAATCACTGCTTCTCCAGGTGGACCTCAGGCTGGGACCACAAAGCCCTCCTGGTAGGGCTGGAAGCATGTGACTGTTGAGAGACGGGATCTACCAGACTGTGAATTTCATGAGCATAGATGCTTTTGCTTGTTTTCGTTTTTCTCTTCAATGCTACAATTACAAAACCCCAGGACAATGCCTGACAATCAATTATTATTATCTAACACATTTAATAAACAGTAAAAATGTTTTGAATGATGAATTAACCTAGGATAATCTAAAGAAGTTATCACTTCTTAGTAAGTTAAGGCTTCCATAGCTATGTGCTGCCTCAGGGGTAGAGTGGGATATTAAGACATTTTTAAAAAGTTTCCAAGGTCTGGAAACAAGGATAGAATCTAGATAGTCTGAAACTATGCCAATCAACATCTACATTTATGAATACTATGATTCTCACCTTTATGCTTTGTTGACCGGGTAGACCACTCTGTGACCCCATGCTATGCTCTCACAGGTTGTTCTACAACATATCCGTCTACAACTACACCCTCAAATTATGCCCTAGAAACAACTCTGCTATTTCCCTTAGAATGCAGAGCCTAGCCTTGCACTTCCTTGGTTTTCTAAGCCTCTTACAAAACCGGGTGCTGAGGTGAAAGCGATGTCTTAGTAATAGAAGCAAAATCTAAGTTATCAAAATTATCACCCACCTTTAAAGACAAGTAATCATAAGGTGGCTTAAAGTTGAGCTGCAAGGCACTGGGCTGATATTATGTACATGTCCCTTCCTACAATCAAGATTGGTCCCAGAAATTTTGAAAGAGTTGATGACTGGTGGTAGACATCAAGGTGTAAGAGCTATGAGGAGTCATTTATGTAAGTTAAGATAAACTCTGCTGAGGGGAATTTTATTTTATTCATTTGTATCACTTGCTGATATTTGTAATCAAACAGGAAATTCCTAAGGTTTGAAAAGATGGAAGCTCTGGGGAGACAATATTCAAAGAATATTTTGTCTAACTCGTGGCTGGTACCTTTCTGCAGGGTTCTCTCACTTTCATTATTATTGCCACTATTCACTCTTTAATTTAAAACTGATTCGATAACGAGAAAAACATCTTAACTTTATTAACCCTCAACATAACTGAGCTATGTGAGAAGTTTTTTAAATTGCCAGTGGTTGTAAAGTATATAACATTAAAGAGTAATATATAAACAACATGAAAATTATTTTCCTAAGAACAGCTACAATCCTATAAAAACTCCCTGGTAGTATCCACAAAGACCTTGTACATTATCATCTGTTTCTAGCCTAGCTTTCAGCCCTTTTTGATTTTCACCTATTTCCATGAGACAGGTGCCATCTTAACTCTGCCTCGAATTTACTGATAAATTTCCCAACCTTCTCTCTTATATGGAAATATCTTCTGTTCTAGTGGATACGGAAATTGTTCCCGCACAACTCAAATAGTATTTCTAAATCACTAAATCTAAATCATTTAGCTCACATTAGAGCAAAAGACAAAATGGTATTTTGATTATTTGTTCTTCAATAACTGCTTGAACTGTACAGAACTCATTTATTTAATGTAGCAAACATATATGGAAAGCCTCTCATGTGTTAAGCACTGTGCAAGGTTCTAGGCATACAAAGAAGAACAGTCACTGCCTTCCCTTTCAAAAACCTGTGTGTGGTACCATGGACAGGTCCATAAAATAGCAACTAGACTGCAAAGCATGATATAACTTGAACTGAACTATAAAACGGAATTATCAAAGTGAACACTAAATTGAGCAAGCATTGAAAAAATGAAGGTTGGGATTCATCCAATATAGCAAATAACCACTGGAGTTGTTTAAGAGAGTAATCTTAGTTGAATTGTGATATGGTTTAGGTTTGTGCTTCCACCCAAATCTCATCTTGAAATTTTGTTTCCATAAATTTTGTGTCATGGGAGGGACCCAGTGGGAGGTAAATGAATCATGGGGGCAGTTACCTCCATGTTGATCTTGTGATAGTGAGTGAATTCTCACAAGATCTGATGGTTTTATAAGGAGCTTCCAGCCTTCACTCTGCACTTCTCCTTGCTGCAGCCATATGAAGAAGGATGTGTTTGCTTCACCTTCTGCCGTGATTGTAAGTCTCCTGAGGTCTCTCCAGCTATGCTGAACTATGAGTCAATTAAACCTTTTTCTTTTATAAATTACCCAGTCTCAGGTATGTCATTATTAGCAGCATGAGAATGAACGAATACAGTAAATTGGTACTGGGTAGTGGGGCACTGCTATAAAGATACCCAAAAATGTGAAAGTGACTTTGGAACTGGGTAACAGGCAGAGGCTGGAACAGTTTGGAGGGCTCAGAAGGAGACAGAAAAAAATGTGAGAAAGTTTAGAACTTCCTAGAGACTTGGAGAACTCAAAAGACAGGAAGATGTGGGAATGTTTGGAACTTCCTAGATACTTGTTGAATGGCTTTAACCAAAATGCTGATAGTGATATGAAAAATGAATTCCAGGCTGAGGTGGTCTAAAATGAAGATAAGCAACTTCTTGGAAAGTTAAGTAAAGGTGATTCTTGCTATGCTCTAGCAAAGAGATTGGTGGCATTTTGCCTCTGCCCTTGAGATCTGTGAAACTTTTGGAACTTGAGAGAGATGATTTAGGGTATCTGGTGGAAGAAATGTCTAAATGGCAAAGCATTCAAGAAGAAGCAGAGCATAAAAGTTTGGAAAATTTCCAAACTGATGATTCGGCACAAAATAAAAAGTCATTTTCTAGGGAGAAATTCAAGCCAGCTGCAGAAATTTGCATAAATAATGAGGAATCAAATGCTAATCACCACGACATTGGGGAAAATGTCTCCTGGGCATGTCAGGAATATTCCTGCCAGCCCCTCTCACAGGCCCAGAGGCCTAGGAGGGAAAAATGGTTTTCTGGGCCAGGTCCAGGGGCCCCCTGCTGTGTGAAGCCTCAGAATTGCATGTTAACTGCTCCAGCCATGACTAAAATGAGCCAAGGTACAGCTCAGATGGTTGCTTCAGTGGGTGCAAGCCTCAAGCCTTGGCAGCTTTCATGTGGTGTTGGTCCTGTGGGTACACAGAATACAAGAATTGAGATTGGGGAACCTTTGCCTAGATTTCAGAGGATGTATGGAAATTCCTGAATGTCCAGGCAGAAGTTTGCTGCAGGGGCAGATCCCTCATGGAGAACCTCTGCTAGGGCAGTGCAGAAGGGAAATGTGAGGATGGAACCCCCACACAGAGTCCCTACTGAGGCACTGCCTAGTGGAGCTGTGAGAAGAGGACCTTGTCCTCCAGATCCCAGAATGGTAGATCCACAAATATCTTGCACTGTGCACCTGGAAAAGCCATAAACACTCAATGCCAGCCTGTGAAAACAGCCAGGAGGGGGCTGTACCCTGCCAAGTCACAAGGGTGGAGCTGCCCCAGGCCATGGGAGCCCATTTCTTGTATAAATGCACCCAGGATGTGAGACATGGAGCCAAAAGAGGTCATTTTGGAACTTCAGGGTTTCATGACTGCCCTATTGAATACTGGACTTGCATGGGGCCTGTGGCCCTTTTGTTTTGGCCAATTTCTCCCTTTTGGAAAGGTTGTATTTTCCCAATGCCTGTACCTGCATTGTATCTAGGAAGTAACTAACTTGCTTTTGATTTTGCAGGTTCATAGGCAGAAGGGAGTTGCCTTGTCTCTGATGAGACTTTGGACTATGGGATTTTGAGTTAATGCTGGTATCAGTTAAGACTTTGGGGGACTCTTGGGAAGGCATGTTGTGTTTGGAAATGTGAGGACATGAGATTTGGGAAGGCCCAGGGGCAGAATGATGTAGTTTGGCTTTGTGTCCAAATCTCATGTTGAATTTTAGTTCCCATAATCCTCACATGTCATGGGAGGGTCTGGGTGGAAGGTAACTGAATCATGGGGACAGTTACCTCCTTTCTGTTCTGGTGAGACTGAGTGAGTTCTCATGAGATCTGATGGTTTTATAGAAGACTTTCCCCCTCTTCATTCTGCACTTCTTGCTGCTACCATGTGAAGAAGGACATGTTTACTTCCCCTTCCATCATGATTGTAAGTTTCCTGAGGCCTCTCAAGCCATGCTGAACTGTGAGTCAATTAAACCTCTTCCTTTTATAAATTAGCCAGTCTCCGGAATGTCTTTAGTAGCAGTGTATGAACAGAATAATACAGATTGGATTGTACTGTCTGTGAGATATACCTTTTTTCTCAACCAGAGTACATCAATTCTAAAGGTTCTCCCTTACTTGTCAAAAAAAAAAAAAAAAGGTTAGATAGAAGGAGCAGAAAAAGATGGCAAAATGGAAGGCTTTGCCAATCATTCCCCCCTGCCCCACAAGAACACCAATTTAACAAATATGTACATGCACAAAAAGTACCTTCAAAAGAACCAAAAATAAGGCGAGCATTCACAGTACCTGGTTTTAACTTCAAATTGCTGAAAGAGGCACTAAAGAGATAGAAAAAACATTCTTGAATCACCAAAGCCATTGATCTCCAGCCCCTGGTGGCTACAGAGTGGTGTGGAGTGAGCTTCTGTGTGCTGAGGAGAGGGAGAGTGAAGACATTGTAATGCATTGAACTCAGTGCTGCTCTGTTATAGCAGAAAGCAAAACTGGACCAAACTCAGCTAATGCCCGTCCACAGACGGAGTCTGTAAACCAGCCCTAGCCAGAGGAGAATCACTAATTCAAGCAGTTGGAACTTGAGTTCCTGCAAGACTCACCACCACAGACTAAAGTGGGATGAGGCCCTAAATTAGCTTGAAAGGCATTCTAGGCCACAAGGACTGCACTTTCTAGGCAAGTCCTAGCACTGAACTGGGCTGACATATGACCTACTGAGACACAGCTGGGAGAGCTAAAGGAGTGCTGACATCACCTCTCCTCTAACCCCAGGGAAAACCGCTATGGCTCCAAAAGAGACCACTTCTTCCTGCTTAAGGAGAGAAGAGAGAAGAGTGGGGAGGACTTTGTCTTGCACCTTGTATATCAACTTAGCCACAGCAGGATGGGGCACTGGTCAGAGTTGTGAGAACCCCTTTCTTATTAGATTCCTTGGTCTAATAAGAAATCATTGGTGAGAAAAGGCCATCCACACAGTATCTCAGAAAGGCTTAGACATAACTTTGAAGGGCTGTTTATTACCCACAGTAAAGCCATGGAAAGAAGGGTAACCCAAGGAAGGTGAGTTTCTTGGGACAGTTTTCTGAGGTGTCTTTTGATGATGTCATTTGTCTTCTCTTCTCTTCCTGAAGACTGAGGTCTCCAAGCACAATGGAGATGATACTGTATGCCTAGTGCCTTTGAGACCACCTGTAAAATGGCTGCCTTAAGTGAGGAGTGGTTGTCACTTTGGAGGTACTTAAGTAGACCAAAACGGGGAATAATATCATTAACTAACACCTTTACTACCTCAGAGGCCTTTTCTATATGGCATAGAAAAGATTCCATCGAGTTAGTGGAAGTATCTACCCATCCCAGGGGGTGTTGGATGCCCTTCGTCTTTGGCATGTGAGTGACGTCTATCTGCCAGTCCTTCCCTGGATAGCTTCCCATCCTTTGGGTTTGAGGAGGAAGGAGCCATCTTCTCAAGAGATTATTTTTAAGACAGACTTCACAAGAATTAACAAACTGTTTTTCTGTTCTTAGTTCATTCTTTCCTGAAAACAATCTCTGGGCACATTGATAAGTTTTATCATTTTCCAAGTGAAAAGCTTGGTGAAGGAATTTAAGTACTTTCCACTGGCTAGAGGCTGGCAAAGGGAGCTTGCCATCCTCTGACTGCAGCCATCCAGAGGGCTGGAAGGTTTACCCACAAGAAGTGGCCCATTCTATTTCTGCAGGGGAGTACTGAGGCTTGATTTCTCTTGTGGTGCCTTCCCACAGTAGAGGGCCTTCAAGTGTGTTGATGTCATTAGGCTTCCTTGTTGCTGACTTGGCTGCCTGACCACCTAGCTTGTTTCCTTTGGCTATTTAATCTACTCCCTTCTGATGTCCCTTACAATGCATCACTGCTACTTCTCATGGAATAAAAACTAAGGATAATAACCTGTTAATGTCCTGATGGTATTTTATAGGAGATCCATTGGTGATAGGTAGTAAGAAAGTGCCCTTCCTTCCAAATGGTAGCATGAGCATGGAGAACTAGGAAAGCACACTTGGAGTCAGTGTAAATGTTAGCTACTTTTCTCTTGCTTAATTCAAGTGCTCTTCTAAGAGCTATCAATTGGGCTAGTTGGGCGCTTGTGCCTGGAAAGAGAGATGCACTTTCAATAACATTATTCAGAGTGACTACTGCATATCCTGCCTTACAGACTCCTTAGTCTACAAAGGAGCTTCCATCTGTGAAGAGGGTCCAATCTGGATTTTCTAGGTTAGTTTCCTTGAGATCTTCCCTGGCTGCATAGGTCTGTACTACAACTTGTTCACGGTCACGTTCAAGTTTCCCAGCTCCCTTGGGGAGGAAAGTGACTGGGTTTCAGTGAGAGCAAGTTTTTAACTGGATTATAGAACCCTCTAACAGTAGAACTTGATATTTAAGGAGCCTGCTGTGTGTTAACCAAAGGCTTCCCTTAGAGGACAGTAATCCCACCACATTATATGGGGTATAAACAGTTAAGTCATGTCCCAGGATTAATTTTGAGGCTTCTGGGAACTGTAGGGCCACTGTGGCAATGGTTTGGAGGCATACTGGCCATCCTTTAGACACCAAATCAAGCTCCTTACTCAAGTAACCCACTGGCTATTGAACTGGTCCTCGGGCCTGTGTTAAGATTCCCAGAGCCATTCCCTTCCTTTCTGATACATAAAGATTGAAGGCCCTTCCTACAGGAAAGCAGACAGCTGATTCTTTAAGTAGGGCCTACTTTAACTGGATAAAGGCTTTTTGAGCTTCAGGTTCCCAGGTTAGGAGATGAGTTTTAGCCCCTTGAAATTCTCTTATGTGATGATACACAGGATGAGCTCTCACCATACCCAGATATCCATAGCCTAAAAAATACTGTCCATGTATTGCAAAACCTTGCCCTGAACATGGGAAAACTCAGAGAGGTCTTTTAACAATGCCTGTCCAAACAAATGAGGGTTATCTCAAAATTCCTGAGGCACCCTTTAAATCTGGGACTATAAACCATTTATTTCCCTCAGGTATTTGGGTCAGCAAGGTAAAGGGATTAGGTAGTATTGGATGGATTGGCACTACAGCCTCATTAATGAGATGGAGGTCCTGAACTAGTCTCCATTCCTCATTGGGTTTTTGCACTCTCCTAATATTGGGGTATTGTGGGGGCTGTTGTAGGGTTTACGGAGGCCCTGCATCTTCAGGTTATTAATAATGGCTTCTAGCTTTTTCCTAGCCTCTGGCTCTAGAGGATATTGTTTCTGCTTAGGAAAAGAAGTAGGATCTTTAAGATGAATTTGGATCGGCCTAACAGTTACAGCTCAACCTATTCTTCCTTGAGTTGCCCATACTTCTGGATTGACATTAGCTTCCACCAGGGGAGACAAAAGATTGTCCTGGGGCTATAAAGATATGGGCCCCATGTGAGCTAAAATGTCTCCACCTAACAAAGGTAAAATAAAACCTAATAAGGTTTTCTAGCATGATTAAAAAGGCATGTGTAAATAGTAGGCTTCCCCATCTGCAACTAACGGGTTGAAAAAAGTATATCAAATTCGAGTCTTTCCTGAGACTCCCCTCATGGTTGTGCTATGGGAAGAGGGAAGGCCTGTATTAGAAAGGAGCAGGGAGAGGCTGACTCCAGTGTCCAGAAGGAGCTCCACCTTCCTTACTTCAATTTCCAGAATCATCCAGGGCTCCTGTGCTATAATGGCAATATGAGTCACTGGAGCTGGGGGTCTGAGCCCTGGGACGCATCAGTCCTGTTGTACCATCTGAAAGACTGATTCTGAACCTGGTGACCTTTGTCCAATTTCCGGTGGTCCCCTGCCACATACTGAACAGGGTAATGGTGATTTCTTCTTGCTGCCTGGGCACTCCTTCTTAAAGTGCCCTGACTTGCCACACCAATAGCAATTAGTGGATGCATCTCAGGGATCCTGGAATTTGCAAGTGTGCAAAGCAGCTACAAGAGCCTTTGTCCTTCTCTTTTGCTTCCTCTCTTTCTCCTGGTCCTCCTCCTGGTCCCTATTATAAAAGACTGAAGTGGCCACCTTCAGGAGGTTCTCTAAGGTGCATCTGGTTCCAAAACCTGTTTATGTAGTTTCCTTCTAATATCAGGAGCTCCCTGTATAATAAGCTTGTCCTTTAGGATAAGCTGTCCCTCCATTGATTCAGGGGATAGGTAAGTGTGCTTTATTAGCATTTCTCAGTCTTTTCATAAAAGCTGCAGGACTCTCATTTGACTTTTGGTCTATCATGGACAGTTTAGAGTAATTAAGAGGTTTAGCCCTGGTTCTTGGTAGGCCCTCCAATATGTACATTAAAAAATGTTTCATTTTCCATTCATCTGTAGCATCACTGGGGTTCCAATTAGGGTTTTCAAGAGGAACTGCTTCCCTTCCTATTTGGAATGGTGTTTCCATTATTTCTCTGCCTTCCCTATTTCCCCTTTTCATTTCAGGCCTACTATAGGAGACATAGTACTCATTTCTGAATCTCTCTGCTGCCTGTAGAGCTGCCTGTTTCTCAGCTGCAATTAGGGTTTGGCTTAGGAGCAGCATGACATCTCTCCATAAGAGGTCAAATACCTGAGTTAAATTTTAGAAGGCTTCTATATATCTATCAGGGTCATCAGAAAATTGACCTAAGTCTCTCTTTACTTGCCTAAGGTCCTACAATAATTAAGGAACTTGAGGGTTTAGGGAACTGAATAAGGGAGATTCAAACATTGTTCCCCTGGAAGTTGCTTCTCTAACTTTGGAGAATCATTCTCTATAGGCCTGACTGATATGACTGCTAAAAGAGCTGGGTTGATTGTGCAACACTTGTGATGGTCTAGTAAGGTCCTACTCTTGTGCAAAAGCAAATGAGCCACTTTTTCTTTAAAGTTTCAGGGTCAAAGGAATCCTTGTGCTTCAGAATACACTCCAGAGGTGTGCAAGCTGAAGATAGTCTGTTACCCATTTAGAAAGAGATGTGAGAAGAAGGTGTCTCTTTAGTCTCCTTCCTTTTGGTGTGACCCAAAGTGGTGGGGAAGACAGTGGGCACATCCCCTCTGCTGTATTCACTCCATGGTTCCTGGGTCCTGGCACCTTGTTGAATGTGCCACCCATGGTTGCAGGCATGATCCCCAGACATGGAACCAGAGGAACTAAGCGATTGGAATTAGTCACACTCACCCACGTGACTATAGTCCTCTGCCTGTGATTGTCATTTGACTTCCTAGACTTATGTGGCCTGCCTGGCTCCCCAAACAATGGATCTCAGGAGAGACTATGTGACAGTTGCATTTGGGCAACTTTTCCACTTGCCTCCTTAACTGAGAAAGTGTTCTGGTTTGAGCTCTATATCTTGCTATTATGGCCCATGCTAAAATGTTTACCCTTAGAGAATGGTTCCAGTTAACTTCTGAACTTAAAATCCACTCACTAATTAAGTACCATTCTAATTGGAAGCAGAATAGGTTCCTTTAAAGAATGGAGGGACCAAATGGCCATTTTCCTGCTGGTAGGACAGTACTGATACTAAAATTTCACTTCTGAGGGTATTTTACTCCTAGTTGTTGAAGGTAGAATTTTCCCATTTACAGAAGCATCATGAAACCTGGTTTCAAGTAGAGAGACACAAAAAGGGAAGAGAATTGGGAAGCTAGAGTGTTTTGGTAAAGGATCAACAATGCACCACATGGAGAGGATCCCCTGGGTGGCGCTGTGGACCTTGAAATGCCATATGCTTTCCAGACCAAGGGCAGAGAGACCCGGAAATGCCATGTTCTCTCCAAACCAAGGGCAGAGAGTGACCTGGAAGTGCCATGTACTCTCCAGACCAAGGACAGAGACAGACCTGGAAATGTCATATGCTCTCCAGACCAAGAGCAGAGAGTGATGCTCACTGTGGGCGGGGGATCCTTTGTTCCTAGAAAATCACAAAGACACCTTCCCTTGAGCTATATTCCTGGTTACTATAACATTCCCTGATCTTGCAAAAAAAGATTACTTCGCTGAACTATAAAACTTCCCGTATATTGCATACATAGAGAGGACAGGAGATAAGGTGGTCATGAAAAGAAAAGGAGGAATTATGATAGAAAATTTGGATATCTTGTTGCCAACACCCCACTGGGCAGTTGGAGGCTGGAGTCAGTCCAGAAGCCTTCAGATAACATTGGGGGGTAGCCCCATCCAGAAAACCTCAGTTGCTCCAAAACGTCTTCCAGTCCCATGTGACAGCTAAGTCCTCTGTGAAAGGAAGCTGGTTAAAATATGGCCAATATGTCCAACAACCTGTGGATTACTCTCCATGTTCTCCCCAACGACCCTCACATCTGAGTCTTTAAGAACAGCAGCCATGTTAACTGTTTTAAACTGGCTGATGAATGCCTGTTACTGATTTTATGTAGTTCTGAAATGGAGGCTAAGAACACTGAAATGAAAGGACAGAGTTTGAGTCTGCTCCTCTACTCACCATTTTAATGAATTTTGTACCTTGGTATCCTGGATGAGGTCCCCAATATGAAGCAGCTATGTTGTCTGGGGTATATATACAGGGTTCATCATTTCATGCCAGGAAAATTTAGGACATAGACACACATGACGAGTTTAGGAGCATAAGTTTAATAAGCAGAAGAAAAGAGAAAGAAAAACAGCTTTGTTTGTAGAGAGAGAGGTGTCCTCTGAGTGGAAAAGACCAGCTGGTGGTGGATACGCTGGATTTTATAGTTCAGCTTGAGAAGGCATTGTCTGATTTATGTAAGGATCACAGATTGGTTCCATCAGGTGTGACATTTACATAGTGTGCAGGGAAGGCTAGTTGCCTCACCCTAATCTTATTATGCAAATAAACTTTCTTTGGCCAGTGCCATTTTTGTCTGCTCCTTACTGTACACATGGCTGGCAGGGAAGGGAAGATGGAGCCACCATCTTGAACATGTCTAGTCCCTAGTTCCTGCTGGCATTCACCCGTGCAAGCTCCTAGCTTGCTTGCCTATGTCTGCAGCTTTAATTTACAGGCTGCTCTTTGTTAAAAAATGGTTTGGAGCTGTTTTTTATTAAAAAGTAAAGCCTTACCAAGGACTCCCATGCCCTTACTATCAGCCTAAGTGATTACTTCTTAACTCCTATATCAAAGGGACTGGCTCAGTCCTGGCAGGATTCATCACCTGTTAACAGAAGAGTCTTAAGAACCTGAATAATCAGAAGCAATAACCAGGTAGTATGTCATGGGCCTTGAGTGAGATTCCAAGACATGCTGGCTTCAGGTGAGACTCATCACATTCCCGGATGCTGTAAAGACAAAAAGAGACTCCTTCTTCCTGAGAAAAGCAGAGGGAAAAGTAAAGGGGACTTTGTTTTGCACCTTAGGTATCAGCTTGGCAACAGGGAATTAGAGCAGCAAACAGGCTCTTGGGGTCTTCAATTCCAGAACTTGGCTCTTGGATGGCATTTCTGAATCTGTCCTGCACCAGAGGGGAGTTTACTACTCTAAAGGGTGAGTCTAAGCCAGGCAGCTGTCACCACAATTTCATTGAAAAGCCCTTGGTCCTTAAGGGAACATCAGTGGTCATCTGACAGTACTCCCTGTAAGCCTGTGGTGGGAGTAACTACAGAGTGAGGCTCCTCAGCCTTTGGAAAGGGGAGAGAAGAGTAGGAAGGACTGCATCTTGTGGGTTGAGTGCCAGCTCAGCTGTAATACAATAGAACACCAAGTAGACATCTAAGGTTTTTGACTCTAGTCCCTGACTTCTGGATGGCACTTCTGGACCCACTCAAGGTCTTGGGGTCCTCAATGCCCTGAAAAGAAAGACACAGGCTTTGCAACTTGCTAGTTGTAGAGCACCAGGTCCCTGATTGAACATAGGCGGTAGTCAGGGAGTTGTTACAGCAGTCCTTGGGTGAGATCCATTACTGTGCTGGCTTTAGCTCTGACCAATATGACAAGTACAGTCATAGTGCTGGTGGCCACAGGGGTACTTGCATCACTCCATCCCTAGTTTTAGATGGTTCAGAGCAGAGAGAGAGACTCCGTATGTTTGAAAAAAAGGAAGGAAAGAGAACAACAGTCTCTGCCTGGTAATCCAGAGAATTCTGGATAAATTTAACAAAGAGATTTAAATAATTAAAAATAATCAAGCAGAAATTCTGGAGCTGAAAAATTCAATAGGCATACTGAAGAATGCATCAGAGTCATTTAATAGCAGAATCAAGCAAGGAGAAGAAAGAATTAGTCAACTTGAAGATAGGCTATTTGAAGTATACAGTTGGAGGAGACAAAAGAAAAAAAAAGAATAGAAAACAACAAAGCCTACAGGATCTATAAAATAGCTTCAAATGGGGAACTCTAAGAGTTACTGACCTTAAAGAAGTAAAGAAAGACACAGGGTAGAAAATGTATGCAAAGGGATAATAACAATTCAAAGGGAAGAGAACTTTCCAAAGCTAGTGAAAGATGTAAATATCCAAGTACAAGAAGGTGATCGAACACCAAGCATATTTAACCCAAATAAGAATACATCAAG
Source organism: Rhinopithecus bieti (assembly GCF_001698545.2). Taxonomy (NCBI): domain Eukaryota; kingdom Metazoa; phylum Chordata; class Mammalia; order Primates; family Cercopithecidae; genus Rhinopithecus; species Rhinopithecus bieti. The sequence goes on from NW_016809238.1 coordinate 125,902, forward strand.
GCATAATAGTCAAACTCCCAAAGGTCAAGGATAAAGAAAGGATGCTAAAAGCAACAAAAGTAAAGAAATAACATAAGGCCAAGTGCAGTGGCACATGCCTGTAATACCAGCACTTTGGGAGGCCAAGGTGGGCAGATCATGAGGTCAAGAGTTCGAGATCAGCCTGGTCAACATGGTGAAATCCTGTCTTTACTATAAATACAAACAAATTAGCCAGGTGTGGTGGCAGGTGCCTATAATCCCAGCTACTTGGGAGGCCAAGGCAGGAGAATTGCTTGAACTGGAGAGGTGGAGATTGCAGTGAGCCAAGAACTCACCATTGCACTCCAGCCTGGGTGACAACAGTGAAACTCTGTCTCAAAAAAAAAAAAAAAAAAAAAAAAAAAGAAAGAAAGAAAGAAAAAGAAAAAAGGGGAAAAAAAAGAAATAAATAACATCATACAATGGAGCAGGATTTTCAGTGGAAACCTTATAGGCCAGGAAAAAAATGGCATGATATACTAAGGTAAAAGAAAAAAAAAAACTTTAACCCTAGAATAGTATATCCAGGAAAATATTCTTCAAACATAAAGGAAAATAAAACTTTCCCAGACAAACAAAAACTGATAGACTTCAGCAACACCAGACCTGTCCTACAAGAAATGCTAAAGGGAGTACTTCAATCAGAAAAAAAAGGACATCAATGAGCAATGAGAAATCAACTGAAGGTAAAAAAAAAAACTCACTGGTAATAGTAAGTACATAGAGAAACATAGAATGTTATAACACTGTAACTGTGGTGTGTAAACTATCCTTATTCTAATTAGAAATAATAAACAACAAAACAATCAAAAATAATAATTACAACTTTTCAAGACACAGACTGTACAATAAGATATAAATAGAAACACCAAAAGTTAAAAAGACCTGATAGTGCTGAAAAATACACTACATCAATTTCATAATGCAATCACAAATGTTAATAGCAGAAAAGACCAAGCTGAGGAAACAATCTCAAACTTTACAGACTGGATTTCTGAAATAAGACAGTCAAACAAGAATAGACAAAAAATAATGGAAAGAAGTAAACAAAACCTTCAAGAAATATGGGATTATTATACACATAATTATCACATCCTCCAAAGTCAAAATGAAAAGAATATATATTAAAGATAGGAAGAGAGAAAGGTCAGGTTGCCTACAAAGGGAAGCCCATCCGACTAACAGCAGACCTCTCAGCAGAAACCCTACAAGCCAGAAGAGATTGAGAGCCAATATTCAACATTCTTAAAGAAAAGAAATCCCAACACAGAATTTCATATCTGGCCAAACTAAGATACATAAGTGAAAAAGAAATAATATCCTTTCCTGACAAGCAAATACTGAGGGAGTTCATTATCACCAGACCTGTCTTATAAGAGCTCCTGAAAGAAGCACTAACCATGGAAAGGAAAGATCATTACCAGCCACTACAAAAACATATTAAACTACACCAACTAGTGACACTATAAAGCAACCACACAAACAAGTCTCCATAATAATCAGTTAACATCATGATGACAGGATGAAATCCTCACATATCAGTACTATCCTTGGATGTAAATGGGCTAAATGCCTCCAATTAAATGGCACAGAGTGGCAAGCTGGATAAAGAACCAAGACCCTTGGCATGCTGTCTTCAAGAGACAAATCTCCCATGCAATGACATCCATAGGTTCAAAACAGTGGGATGGAGGACAGTCTACCAAGCAAATGGAAAACAGAAAAAGGCAGGGGTTGCAATACTAATTTTAGAAAAGACAGGTTTTAAACCAACAGAGATTTTTAAAAAGACAAAGAAGGGCATTACATAATGGTAAGGGGTTTATTTCAACAAGACCTAGCTATCATAAATATATAGGCACCCAACACAGGAGCACTGTGTTTTTCCTGACAAGTTCTGTCAGGAAAAACAGGAATTTCCTGTTCTTTTCTTTGGTATGCACTAGTAATTTTCTGCTTTGTACAAAAGTAGAACTTTGTACCAGTACAAATGTTAACTTTGTGCTGGTATACACTCTTTTTCAAGTATAAGCACTAATCATTTTGAGGAGACCATTGCACACATTGAAAGAAAGATTACAGTCTTTTTCATCCATTAATTTGTTTTTGATCTGCTGAAAGGCAAGACTACCTAAAAGTCACATATATACATATACATGCACATATACATATACACATATATATGTGGGTGTGTATGTATATATGCCACATATATGTGTGTGTGTGTATTACTTTAAGCTCTGGGATAATGTGCAGAACGTGCGGGTTTCTTACATAGGTATACGTGTGTCATAGTGGTTTGCTGCACCTGTCAACCTGTCGCCTAGGTTTTAAGCGTCACATGCATTAGCTATTTGTCGTGATGCTGTCCTTCCTCTTGCCACTCCCCCACCCACAGGCCCCGGTGTATGTTATTCCTTTTCCTGTGTCCATGTGTTCTTATTGTTCAACTCCCACTTATGAGTGAGAACATGTGGTGTTTGGTTTTCTGTTCTTGTGTTAGTTTGCTGAGGATGATGGCTTCCAGCCTCATCCATTAACTTTTATTTTTCAAACTCTAATTTACTGACTTTTCAAAAACACTTGACTGTAAGTATACAAACTATTTGAATGTTAAATTTTAATAACATAAAGGTTGTATTTACCTTACTATTTCTAAATCACAAGAAATCAGGAATTGCAGGACACAGCCAATTCTATTCATTTTTATTAAATATTCTTATATGCTGTTTATCATTTTTCTTATTTTCTACAATAGACATTTATGGCTTCACTTTAAATAAAATACTTGAAAATAATTCTCATACAATTTCTAACTTGGGGACTACATGTGTCCTCTGAATATAACTAACCATAAAATCTTTTCTCTTGTATTTGACAAGACAGAGAAAAATAATGGATCTTATTAGAAGTAACTGCATGAATCCACACAATTGTTCAAATGTTCTTGAAACATTTGCATTTGCTGTGAGTACTTGCATAGTTTCACTGAAAAAATAATCCTGAGATTTAGTGAATCCAGTTCCCTCATTTCACTAATGAGACTCGGAGAAGAGAACTGAGGTACCCAGGACCATACATTCACTTCGTTTATGGCAAAAATGAGAATAAGAAACAGAATTTCAGGTTTCTATTTTAGGATACTTTCATTATAGCACAGCTGTCTTCTTAATTAGCTATAAAATAATAAAAGGTCACTTTTGAAATAAAAGTTGTAAGTAAAATATTCTTTATTATACCCCAGATATTTAAATATATCTGTAATAAACAGTGCTATGAAATACCAGTTTCATAATTGAGAGCATTTAAGACATTTTCACTTAAAGTCAATGTTCAGCTTGAGCAATAAGCAAGGTGGCATGTCGTTTTAAGTCAAGATAGTGCTGTAATATATACAGTCATATGCCACATAATGACATTTAGGTCAATGACAAACTACATATACAATGGTAGTAGTCCCATGACATTATAATACTATATTTTAATACTAAATTTTATATTTATATAAATAAATTTTATATATTTATAGTATATTCAAATACTATATTTAATACTAAATTTTAATTTTATCATACCTCCTCTATGTTTAGATATGCAAATACTTACTATTGTGTTATAATTGCCTACAGTATTCAGTACAGTAACATGCTGTAATAATCAGTTCTCACATTGCTATAAAGAAATGCCTGAGACCAGGTGATTTATAAAGAAAAGAGATGTAATTGGCTCACATTTCTGCAAGCTGTACAGGAAGCATGATGTTGGCATCTGCTGGGCTTCTGGGGTGGCCTCAGGAAACTTAAAATCATGGCAGAAGGCTAAGGGGAAGAAGGCACATCTTTCATGGCCTGAGCAGGAACAAGAGATGGGGGAGGTACTACACTTTTAAACAACCAGATCTAATGAGAACTCACTATTACAACAAAAGCACAAAGGCGGATGGTGTTAAGCCACGAGAAACTGCTTCTATGATCCAATCACCTCCCACAAGGCCCTACCTCCAACATTGGGGATTACAATTTGACATGAAATTTGCATCGGGGCATGGCTCCAAACCATATCATTCTACCCTCTTCCCCTCCCAAATAACATGTTCTTCTTACATTTCAAAACACTATCATGCATTCCCAACAGCATTCAGAGTCTTATCTCATTTCAGCATTAACTCGAAAGTCCAAATTTCAAAGTCTTATCTGAGACAAGGTTAGTCCCTTCCTACTATGAACCTGCAAAATAAAAAACAAGTTAGTTACTTCCAAGATACAATGGCGATAAAAGCACTGAGTAAATATTCCTGTTCCAAAAGGGAGAAATTGGCCAAAGGAAAGTGGCTATAATCCCCATACAAGTCCACAACCCAGTAGGGCAGGCAGTGAATCTTAAAGCTCCAAAATAATCTCCTTTGACCCCATTTCCCACATCCAGGGTATACTGGTGTCAGAGTTGAGTTCCCAAGGCCTTGGGAAGCTCTGCCCTGTGGCTTTGTGGGGTTCAGCCCTTGTCGTTGCTCTCATGGTAGTGTTGAGTGCCTGTGGCTGTTCCAGGTGCAGGGTGGATCTACCCTTCTGCTGCTGGTGGATCTACCATTCTGGGGTCTGGAGGACGGTGGCGCTCTTCTCACAGTTCTACTAGGGAGTGCAGCAATAGGAACTCTGCCTGGGGTCTCCAACCTCACTTTTCCCCTCCACACTGCTGTAGTAGAGGTTCTCCATGAAGGCTCTGCCACTGAAGCAGGATTATTTCTGGACACCCAGACTTTTCTGTACATCCTCTGAAATCTAGGTAGAGGCTCCCAAGCCTCAACTCTTACACTCTATGTACCTGTAGACTTAACATCATGTGGCAGCCACCAAGGTTTACAGCTTGCACCCTCTAAAGCAGCAGCCTGAGCTGTACTTGGACCTGTGTGAGCCATGTCTGGAGTGACTGGGATATGAGGAGCAGTGTCCCTAGGCCTGGCCCATAAAACCATTTTCCCTTCCTAGGCATTTGGGCCTGTGATGGGAGAAGCTGCTGCAAAGGCCCCTGAAATGCCTTCTAGGCCTTTTCCCTATCATCTTGGCTATTAGCACTTGGCTCCTTTTGACTTATGCGAATTTCTGCAGTCTGCTTGAATTCTTCCCCCTGAAAATTGGTTTTTATTGTCTACCACATGGCCATGCTGCAAATGTTTTAAACTTTTTACATTCTGCTTCCCTTTTAAATATAACTTCCAGTTTCAGATCATTTCTTTGCTCATGCATATGAGAATATGTTTATAGAAGCAGAAAGGCTACATCTTGAACACTTTGCTCCTTAGAAATTTCTTCTGCCAGATACCCTAAATTATCACTCTCAAGTCCAAAGTCTACATATCCCTAGAGCAGGGGCACAACGCAGCCAGGTTGTTTGCTAAGGTATAGCAGAAGTGATCTGTATTGCAGTTCCCAATAGTTTCCTCATTTCCATCTGAGACCTCTTCAGCCTAGTCTTCACTGTCCATAGCACTATCACCATTTTGGTCATAACCATTGAACAAGTCTCTAGTAAGTTCCAAATTTTTACCAACTGTCTGTCTTCTTCTGAGCCTTCTAAACTCTTCCAATCTCTGTCCACTACCCAATTCCAAAGTCACCTAAACATTTTTAGGTACCTTTATAACAATGATCCACTCCTTGCTACCAATTTTCTGTAATAGTCGGTTCTCACATTGCTATAAAGAAATACCTGAGACTGGGTAATTTATAAAGAAAAGAGGTATCATTCGCTCATGGTTCTGCAGGCTGTACAGGAAGCATGGTGTTGGCATCTGCTTGACTTCTGGGGAGGCCTCAGAAACCGTACAATCATGGCAGGAGACAAAGGGGAAGCAGGCACATCTTACATGACTGGAGCAGGAGCAAGAGAGAAAGGGTGAGGACCTACACACTTTTAAACAATTGGATCTCACAAGAACTCACTATTGCAACAACAGCACCAAGGAGGATGGTGTTAAACCATGAGAAACTTCCTCCATAATCCAATCATCTCCCCTGAAGCCTCACATCCAACATTGGAGATTACAGTTTGACATGAGATTTGGGTGGGAATGCAAATCCAAACCATATCACTTGCTGTACAAATTCGTAGCATAGCAGTAATAGGCTATATCATCTAGCCTAGGTGTATAGTAGGCTATACCACATAGGCTTCTGTAAGTACACTCTGATGTTTGTACAACAATGAAATTGCCTAATGACTCATTTCTTAGAAAAATATCCCTGTTAAGTGACACGTGACTAAATTCTTACACATCCTTTCAATCAACAAACCCCTTTTGTACGTTCCTATTTGCAGAGCACTGTCTTAGTTCCCAGGGAAGATTGTTGGAAAAGTTAGAGAGGACTAAAAAGAAGTAAAGGATTTGGTTCTTATATTTCAATAAAATCTTCAATCTAAAAGTTGGGGAAAATCCAAGAACAAATAAAGCAGCTTTTTGATTAATTTTAACATTTTATTATTTGCTAAGCTATAGTGAGAGAGGGAATTATCCTCAACTTCTACCTCTCTTACCCCCTAAATCCCATTCCAGTTATAAATATTATGCCTCTTCCTTAAAAAATAGTTCCAGAATCTGATACCTCTTGTTATATCTGCCATTGTATAATAGTCTGGCTTCATTTGTTGATACTTTGAAGCCTCACCCCTCCCTGTTTGCCTTCTGCTCTACATCAGAGAAGCTGATGAGAAAGTCCTAGATACTCCCTCCTTCTGCAGTAGTAGGAAGTTCAAAGCATTTGTGGGAACTCTCAAACCATCCCCAGTTTCTAACTACCATCAAAACTCCAAGTCAGTCTACTTTCCCTGCTCTCTCTCAAGGGCAGATTTGGCCCTGTTTGGACCAACTTGGGAAGCCTGCCTTGTTTTCCCTCAAGTCTTAATATGTGAGTAATAAATCTTTTTACACCCTCTTTGTACAAGTGTGTCAATATCAGTCTCAATATCTAAATGAAACTTTGGGTGGAAGAACATCCCATTTGACTGAAGTTGTCACAATATGTTATCACACTAGTTTAAGCTACCATTACCACTTGCCTGGATTATTACAATAACCTTCTACATTTTTGATCTCCCAGCTTTAGCTCTTGTTCCAATTCTGTCTGTTTTCTATTGGGCAACTAGGGTGATAATTTTAAAGTGTACATCATATCATGTCACTTCTCATTCAAAATCCACCAATGGACTCACACAGAATAAGAGCTAAAGTTTTTACCATGGACTCCAACGCACCTTGTGAGTTTTCCTCTGTATCATTCTGTGACATTCTATCTTTCCCTCTTATCTCTCCCTTTATCATTTCACTCTGGTTAGCCCTGGTGACTTTTTCATTGTTCCCTATATACTCTAAACATACTTCACCTCATTTTCACTTACTATGCCCTCTGCTGGACTTCTGGTCCTTTGCTGTGTCTACAGATATCCTAATGGTTGGTTCCTTCATTTTCTTCATGGCTCTGTTCAAATCTCACTTTATCAATGGGGACTTCTCTGATAATCTCTTTATGTAAAAATAGTAACTACCTCACTGTATGTCATTCTCAATCTCTATTACTCTGTTTTATTGTTTCTTTATAGCATGCTTCATTCCCAACATATTATAGATTATCAATTTATCTACTTACTTACTGTCTGTTTTCAACTACAAATTAAGTTCCCAGAGGTCAGAAATCTTGTTGTGCTCATTGTGACACATCTTCCTCTCCGTGTGTGTATGGGTGTGTATGTGTGTGCACACACATACACACACACACACAGAGAGAGAGAGAGAGAGAGAGAGAGAGAGAGAGAGAGAGAGACCAGAATCCATAGTTTAAAAACATACCTTGCTTGAGTAAACTAAGCTAATTAATTAATCTCTTCTCTCTATAGACACACAGATACACAGTAAACAACATCAAGAATCTTTTCTGATTCCTACTCCAAATCTCTATTTTCCCTGGGTAACTGGACAAGGGCAATATGCAGAATTAAAGAGTAACACTAAAAAAACTTAGTTTTGTCTCTTGGTCCTATTTCAGACATGCTGTTCACTATAAATGAGTTTCGATTGGCCTGTCATTTATGCAAGAAATGTAAGGCTAGGTCTTAAATCCAGAGCTGTGGTTCAGCTTATGTTCAAGTGCATGAACAAAAGGGGACGCTGGAGTCTGTTGGGCCTGGCCTATGACCACTTTAGCCCAGTTTACAATAGGCATGATGATAATTAAACAGATAATTCTCTGAATTCCCCTGTTTTTTTTTTTTTTTTTTCTTTTAGAATTCTGCCCTGCAACTTTCAGATGGAGGGGCTTGCAGGATGCTATTTGGAAGGCTGCAGCTTGTCTCACTTTGTTCTTTTTGTCCTATTGAGTTGACTCAGCATGGCAGCCCTTTGAAGACAGTGAAAGCTCTCTGTTTGTATTCCCTCCAAAGAGATGCATACTTACTGAAGGCTCAACAGAGAATGTAGAAATCAGACTCCTTGGTCAAGCAAGCCAGTTCCCATGGAAAGCTGTGTGAGGAAAGGGTCTCGTAGGAACCTTCGTGTTTTTACATTTTGATCCTCTACATCTTTTTAAGTTAAATCATAATTTTAAAAGTAGATCTAAACTATACTTAAATGCAAATATTGAGAAGATGGGATGCCTGACTAGTAGGATCCATGGAGATCTGATATTATTATTGTTGCATTTTATCTTTGTGGTGATTCTGGCACTAGATGGAAAGTAAAATTCTGACTTACTCTCATGCTGCATTTGAGTTAGCAACTTTGAATTTGTTTTTTGAGACTTGAGTTTTGCCTTTATTTCTAACTTTCTTTAGACTATAAACATCTTATGCCTTTTTTACCTTTTTTTGTTTCTACCATTCTTACCACATTTATCATACCATGCCTTGTATTTTAGTCACTTTTAAAGGTTGGTCTTTCCCAAAGTAAATGTTGCTTGAAGGCAAGGAAGATATTTTCATGTAAGCTCTATAACCATGGGCCATATCCTTTGCCAGAAATCAGATGATCTGCATACAATTTAAAATCTTGCTACCTAGTGTGAGTCAGCATTCAGGACATCTGTCTAGTGAGAAATAGTATAAAAACAAAATAAAATAAAAACAACAATAATCTTCAGCTACTTCCAAGACATCAAAGGTCACTCACATTAAAAGGGCAGAGAGGATCTGGGACTACAAGTGATAAGACTGCTATACCTCTCCTTGATCCTGGTTCCAACAGCAGTTTCTAGTTAGTAGGGGTTTCCAGCCAAGTTCTCAATCAGAATAGGCAGTTGCCTGTTCTCATTGTATCATTGGATTCATATAGATTTAAAGTTGTAATGTATTCTTAGTAGATTAATATTTTGTTCTTACAGAATATCTCCTTATCTCAAATAATACTGTTTTCCTTATAGTCTTACATTGCCTTGTGGTGATGCCTTAATTTTTCTTACAGTGTTTGTATTATAGGTCTTTTCTCTACCTTTGGTTTTTAATCTTATTTTAATGCATGATTCTGGTAAGCAGCATATACTTGCTTTTCCGTTTATATCCAATGTAATGACTTGTTATGCTATAATAAAATGATTACTTTTCCCATTTCCCTAACAATTTAGAACTGTAAAAATTTCATTTGCCCTTCCCTCCCATTTTTTGTGTTATTCTCTTTTGTGAAAAGTATCATTCCAATATCCTCTGACTTTTGTCATTGCTCTGCTATATTATAATAGTCCTATTTCTTCTAGCTGTCTTAATGCTTTCCTCTCATTTTTGTTTTTAAGCAGTTTCACTATGAAGTACCTGTTTTTACTATTTATTCTGATTGGGGTTCGTAGCAGTTCTTGAATCAGTAGCTTGATGTCTTTCATCAATTTTGGAAAATTTTTACTTCTTATCTATTAAAATATTGTCTTTATTCTCTTCTCTCTTCCTTCTTTCCTATGGAAATTCCTCCCATTGTACAATGCTTTTCTCTAGCCTGTTTAGTGCCTCTAACCCTAACTTCCATTTTGATTGATTTTAATATTGATGCTCTCACTTTCTTTTTGTTTGCATTTGCCTAGGCGTTTTTAATCTATTAGTCTTCTTTTTAAATACAAATTTCAGGCCAGGCACAGTGGCTCACGCCTGTAATCCCAGCACTTCGGGCACTTTGGGAGGCCGAGGCAGGTGGATCATGAGGTCAGGAGATTGAGACTCCTGGCTAACATGGTGAAACCTTGTCTCTACTGAAAATACAAAAAAAATTTACCCACGCGTGGTTGCGGGCCCCTGTAGTCCCAACTACTCAGGAGACTGAGGCAGGAGAATGGCGTGAACATGGGAGGCAGAGCTTGCAGTGAGCCGAGATCACACCACTGCACTCCAGCCTGGGAGACAGAGACTGTCTCAAAATAAATAAATAAATAAATAAATAAAAATAAGAATTTCATTATTAATTATTTTGTGCAGTTTACTTATGAGCAATATAAAAATCTCTGTTTTCAGGAAAATACGACAGTTTCTGTCTTTAAATTTTTCATGTACATGTAGCAGAATAATCTGTATACTTGATTTTATTTCCCCCTTTTAACATTATTGGTTATTTTATCTCACAGTAGCTACTTGATTGCATATAGCAAGCACCTTGGAGTTGTGGAGGAGAGGAAAGAGGCTGCATTCAGGTAGCCATGTTTCTAAAAACCTTTCTAACGTGCCTCTCATATGCATCTCATTTAATCCTCCTACAAAACATTTCCAATGAATGTATTCATTTCCCCTAGGTCTGCATTTAGGAAAGATAACCTGCATAACACTGCATAGTGGCTCATGCCTATCTTTGGAGATGAGCTGAAGAACTGATGCCTAGCTGGATCCAATTTGGAGCCTATTTATACAATCTGAACATGAAATGTGGGCAGCAACAAATGTACAAACTATATCAGCTGACTAAGGACCCCTCACTTCCCTCATCTTACTACCTTTAAAAGAGGCTAACGTTGGCCTTGAAATAATAAAATTCATATTCTAGCATTCCTCCATTTCATATAATAGAATAGACATTCCTCCATTTCATACATAAAATAGAATTTTTAGATTGAGACTAAAAATTAAATGTGATGTCTGCATTCCTGCTAATGGTTGTCACTGGCTAGTAATTTATATAATTATGTTTTCATTTAACTACTCATTTATGCTTTATAATTTAAATATATTAAGAACTAAATGAAATATTTCCTGGAGTCCTTTCCTGGTGTGTGAGTATATATGTATGTTTTTTAAGCAGAGTCATGTTTAAGCCCCAAAATTGTCAGAGCTGACATAAAAACAAAATCACTGCTTTGAACTCCAGGCCTAAAAATATCAGGGTGGTCCTAGTACACGCTTACGACCCTGAATCAAGCTTTTCTTTTCCTTCCTTCTTTCCTTTCTTTCCCTCCCTCCCTCCCTCCCTCCCTCCCTTCCTTCCTTCCTTCCTTTCCTTCCTTTCTTCCTTCCTTCCTTCCTTCCTTCCTTCCTTCCTTCCTTCTCTCTCTCTCTCTCTTTTCTTTCTTTCTTTCTTTCTTTCTTTCTTTCTTTCTTTCTTTCTTTCTTTCTTTCTTTCTTTCTTTCTTTCTTTCTTTCTCTCACCACAAGTGTCTTCTACAACCATTCAAATGTTTTCTGCAGCCAGCCAAGTGTTTCTTCTCCAGGCCTATATTTTTCCTGGGGGAGAAAAGACACCTCTCCTCAGTTTCAGATTACAGCAGAGACACCATTAACTATCTCAGTTTTATGTTACCGAGTCAAATGGAAGACAATAATATTTGCTACAATTTTTGGTTGCAAGTAACAGAAATTAACTTTAGGTTAAACCTAAGTCAAAAGATTACTGGAAGAATTTTGGGAACTCACAGAATCCTTGGAGAGGATGGAGAATCAGGCTTGGAAAACAAGCCAGAATCAAGAAAACTTGGTATCAAAAAACACAGCCTAATCCTGCCACTGGTAGGTCTAGTGAGAACATCTATACAGTCACCTCCACTAATGGCCAATCCATAGCCATCATTAGACTCACAACCTTGCTTCTGGAAATGTAGTGTCTTACTCTGTTCAGGCTGCTGTAACAAAAATATCATAGACTGGGAAATTGATAAACAACAAAAATTTATTTCTCACAGTTCTCGAGGCTGAGAAGTCCAAGATTAAGGTGCCAATAGATTTGATGTCTGGTGAAAGTTCTCTGTTTCATAGATGATGATTTGTTTCTGTATCCTCACACGGGAGAGGAGCAAAGAGGCTTTCTTGAGCCTTTTTTATAAGGGCACTAATCCCATTCACAAGGGTGGAGTTCTCATGACCTAATTACCTTCTAAAGGCCCTATCTCTTAATATTATCACATTGGAAATTAGGTTCCAGCACATACGTTTTGGGGAAATGCTAACATAGGGTTAAAATAGTCTCTATCTTTTTGCCCAGTTCTGTCACAATTCATAGTCTAAGGTGAGAGAGTCTAATTGTGTTAGCTCAAGTCATCTACCTGCAACTGGGGGCTGAGCAATAGTATCTGATTTCTTCCATTTCTCTAGTGAGAGATTCTATATCCTCACACAGGAGAGAGCTCTCATAATCAGAAGGATGTTCAAATATCAGTCAAATAATTAACTGTGAACAGTCAACAATTTCCCAGTTCATTTAGATAATTATTCTGGTCTAACTTCACATTACCCCAATTAATCCAATTGGACTTTCTAAACTCCTAAATTAACTGGATACATGATGATAACTATAATTGTCTATGAACTCTGGTCAAAGTAGGGGAAGCTTTTCTATGGGAAACACATATATGGGAAATCATCTAAATAATTAGAGTTCTTCCTCCTCAAAATAATTCTATGACAACATGGCTTTCAAATCTCCAGCACTGACCTTCATGCCTACTATATATGAATGCTCAGTAAACGTTTCTTGAATGAATACTAGCAGGGGATACTTTTTATTTGGTAAATAGCTATGCACCAGGCACTGTGAAGAGCAATTTATATGTATTATCCAACTTCAGTGTCACAGTTATTATCCTTATTTTACAAATGTGGCAACAGATATAAGAGGTTAATTAAGTTGTTCATTGTCATAGAGCTAATAAGCGGTAAAGTCACCAGAACTGTGGTCTATCTAGAGAAAGCCAGGAAATAGGATAATTCCTTAAACATGTGATCTACTCTGTGCTACCAAGAAAGGGCTGCTGCCACTTTTACTTTAGTTAAATTGTCTTTGAGTTACATTTTGTCAGCAATCTAAATATATCATAAAGTAGAAACAGAACAGAAACTAGAAATTGTGTCTCTACCTATTACATCTGTATCTATTTACTTAAACAGTTTATCCACACCTATATTTTTTCTGTTGAGATCAGGGAAACTTTTGAAGGGAGCAAATACTATCACCTATAAGATGGACAAGGACTTTGGGACACAGTCAGAGTCTATGATTTTAGGAGCAGGAGGAAATAGAATTTTACATCTGTATTTTATTTACAAAGATAGCATTTCTACATGCATAAGCCAATTCCTAGACAGAAATGTAACTCACAAATGAATCCATGAATCCTTTTCTTTAAAAAGAAAGGGAAAAAAGTTGACAATTGCTAATTGGTTAATTAGTGCTTAACTAAAGTGACTCCAAATTTGAGCACTCCCAGATGAACAGTAGGAAAAGCAAGCAAGAAACAAATGTAATGCCTTGAAGTGAAATGCACACGGCTGTTAGACGGACAAGCAGCTGGCCTGTTTTCTTGCCCATCCTTCTTGAGGAGTGCTTTCCTGAAATGACATGTGAAAATGCACTGAATAAAGGAGACACCCAATAAATATTAATTCACTTTCCTCTTCCAATCCGACTGCATCCCCTGTGTGCAAAGATCTGAGGCCGCTCCATTTCTGATCAGAAAGAATCCAAGTGTGTATTCATTTGTTCAACAGGATTTCCTGGGTGTCTGCTACATATCAGACACCATGCTACATACTGAGAAATAGAAATAAACCAAACTGGCATAGTCCTTGTTCTTAGTGAATTCACAGGAATAGACTTTAAGTAAATGATAACTTAGCAATCTTCATGATGTGAAGATGCAACAAAGATGAAGGGGCAACCATGCAGAATCTAATGAGTGGAAAAAATTCCAGATCCAGAAATAGTCTCACTTTTCTTTCATTTCTCTCCTTCCTCAGACAGGTATGCCACACCTGACATTATTGGGTGAGATTTGAAGAGTAGGGTGTGGTATTGTCAGTGTTTGCATAAATCAGGTTGTACTTGACTGCAGCTCAGACACAGACCAAAACCTCTAGAAAAACATGTGATGAGTTCAATCCAGTGCTCCTACTGAGCATGCATGTGTTCAGCCACTTTGAGATTGCCTCATTCCCCAGGGAAGCTCTGGGCAACATACTCTTAGTCGGAATCTCAGGTATCCTAAAATAGGCCAGCAAAGATGTCTGTGACGGCAGATGCTCTTGTTTTAATGCCAGTAAAAGATGATGGGGTTACCTTACATTCCCTGTGTCCTTAAATTTCTTTTTCTTTTTTTTTTTTAATTTACAAAGATTGTTTATTCACAAACTTGTGACAAGGGGATACTTCTACTACATCTTTCTTTCTTTTTTTTTTATTACACTTTAAGTTCTAGGGTACATGTGTATAACGTGCAGGTTTGTTACATATGTATACTTGTGCCATGTTGGTGTGCTGCACCCATCAACTCGTCAGCACCCATCAATTCGTCATTTATATCAGGTATAACTCCCAATGCAATCCCTCCCCCCTACCCCCTCCCCATGATAGGCCCCGATGTGTGATGTTCCCCTTCC
>NW_016809238.1:141049-162292 GCF_001698545.2 Rhinopithecus bieti
TTTAGCTGTGCCCTGTCCCCAGAGGTGGAGTCTACAGAGACAGGCAGGTTTCCTTGAGCTGCTGTGAGCTCCACCCAGTTCGAGCTTCCCAGTGGCTTTGTTTACCTACTTAAGCCTCAGCAATGGCGGGAGCCCCTCCCCCAGCCTCACTTCTGCCTTGCAGTTAGATCGCAGACTGCTGTGCTAGCAATGAGGGAGGCTCCGTGGCCGTGGGACCCTGCCGGCCAGGTGTGGGTATAATCTCCTGGTGTGCCCGTTTGCTTAAAGCACAGTATTGGGGTGGGAATTACCCGATTTTCCAGGTGTTGTGTGACTCAGTTCACCTGGCTAGGAAAAGGGATTCCCTTCCCCCTTGTGCTTCCCAGGTGAGGCAATGCCTCGCCCTGCTTCGGCTCTCGCTGGTCGGGCTGCAGCAGCTGACCAGCACTGATCCGGCACTCCCCAGTGAGATGACCCCAGTACCTCAGTTGAAAATGCAGAAATCATCAGTCTTCTGTGTCGCTTGTGCCGGGAGTTGGAGACTGGAGCTGTTCCTATTCGGCCATCTTCTCCCTGTGTCCTTGAATTTCTCTATGGCTTCACAGCTAAGCAATTGTTCTTGTTGAGGCACTGAGCTTTGGAAGGTGTTTCTATCATAAAAGTCCAAGCATATTAGAGATATCTAATGTTTGAGAACAGCTGAAAATTATTTCATAACAATAATAACTAATGTTTATTAAGCACTTACATGCCAAACACATTTCATACATGATC
This sequence comes from Rhinopithecus bieti, assembly GCF_001698545.2. Classification (NCBI taxonomy): domain Eukaryota; kingdom Metazoa; phylum Chordata; class Mammalia; order Primates; family Cercopithecidae; genus Rhinopithecus; species Rhinopithecus bieti. The sequence continues at coordinate 141,803 of NW_016809238.1, forward strand.
TTTTGAATGAATGATTATCCTACTTCATGAAAACCATTAAACTGCAGTAAGCCAGAACTGAGAGTTTTGAAATTTAGTTCATTCCCTAAGAACTTAAATATTTCATTTCGAACAGAAGCAGAATCTCAAACTCATATTTAATTTCACGGTAATGCTGTTTTACTATGTCACTTAGGTCAAGTTATTTAACCCTTTGGGCATTGGTTCTTAAAGGGATGAGGTTAAACTGTATCAGCTCTAAGTTCCTTTCCAGTTGTGCCGTTTTTCTAATTCAACCTGATGAATCCTGCTTTCTAAATAGCAGATGGTGGTAGTTGTGAGTTTAAAATCATTTGCTTTTACTATATTCAAGGGAATACATTCAAAAAAGAAAAAGAGAAGCATCATTGAATGTTACCTAGACTGAGGCAGTATTTAGTCTCTTTTTTTTTTTTTTCAAAATGTTTTCTAATTCCCCATGGACATTCTTTCTACCTGGTTAGATAGAAACTTCAGAAGTGAAAACCCAGTCCTTTCCAATGAATCTAAAATGAAATCCTAATGAGGCTATATTCTATTTATATAAGAGTGAGAATGGGGAGGGGAATGGTTTTCCCTACCACATTTTCAGCAAGCCTTTGAAAAATGGCAATTTAGATAAGGTTTGTCAGTCTTCCCACAATGGCTAGAATTCAAACCTCCGGGAAGTTGGAAATGACTATTGTCCTCTTAACCAGAGCACAGGGCCAAGTTTGATTTTTATGTTTTAGCCTTGATTTTTGGTGCAATCATTAAAAAAATATTTAATATGACTCTTGCAAATGTCTCTGCCTCCAAATAAAGAAAAATAAAATACTTCATATCTCACCGGAGAGCTGTTAGAACTCATTTTTGCTTGTAAATGCTAATAAAATGATAGGCATGGATACTTGCAAAGTATGGTTTCTCTCTAATTTAAAATTGGCCAGGTTATTGACTGAGGTCTGAATAATTACTATAACTTGAGTTTGGTGTGTAATTTGGTGCCATTCTTCCCTTTGCATTAATTTGGAGCTAGGTGGGAGCTTTAGGGCTTTTCATGGAGACAGTGTCTACAACGATTTATTTAAATTCTGACCAAGTTTTCTAATTATGTAAATATTTCAATCACCTCTCTTGCTGACTTGACTCTTAAAATGATAGAACATTTTCTATACATAATATTTGGTGAAGTTTCCCGGCTCCTGTGCATTAAATGCTATGAGACAATATGTGTTACGGGGAAAGAAGAATGAAGCTGAGTGCTTTTCAATAATTCATCATTTTCCAAGGTGAAAATCCAGCACTTACATTTAGAAGCACTTTCCCCACACCCAACAATGTTGAAATTGCTTTTGTTCACTGGAAGAGCTGGCTGTGTCATCAGATCTTTCATTTATTCAGGTGTGCTAAAAGCTGTGTGCTAGCATTCAAGATAGCTGTCCAACTCCTTGGCCTTTCCATGATGGGAAGTGTACACCTGGGTCTTGACTGACTTCATAGTGGTCATCTTGAGGTAGCCTCACCTTTTTGAGTGCAATCCCAAGAGAAAAGAACCTAGAGTTAGCAATTATAATTATTTCTCATTGTTATACACTGTTACCTCCCACCTCCTGGCAAACTCTTGCATCTCCTCAAACTCTCCCTTCTGCTCACTGCAAGACAGCTACAATGACTTCCTTCTTGTTCAGTGAAACACCATAAGGCAAACACCACTTCCACCACCCCTACCCCTGGGGCCAGAACTGCTAATCCTGGAAATACTCCAAGTCTTGCTCCTGGCTTCCAGCTGATCTCAAATGACACTTAAAAGATACACCTTTCCTGATCACCCTCTTCAAATAACACATACTGCTCTGCTCCCTTCCCCTCTGTTGAATTCTCTATCTCCTCAATCTGCCTGGTTTATTTTTCTTCAGTTGATATCATTATTTGACATACATTTATTTCTCTATCTTCCCCAGCTATTGCCCTCACTTTTTTCTTCCACAACAATCATTGCAATATGAAATTCATTTATTTTATGTGTTTATTGTCTCTCACCCCCTAGTTTATCCTCAATGCCTAGAACAATGTAGCAGTTACACAGTATTTGTTGATTAAATAAATGATTGAATCATGACTGATAATATTCTCCATAGCTTAACAGTGGGAAATATCTCTATTACTTAAAACACAAACCCTAGCTTTTCAGCAAGACAGCTGAGAGCTCTTTATAACCAGGCTCAAAGCTTTTCATATCATCTCATCTTCTGCCATATATTTATCCCTAGCCCATGCAGCATCTTTTCCACTCCTGAGGAGCATGGACTGCTCCCAGGGCTCACTCACCATTCTTCCCTTTGTTCAAGCTGTATCGTGCTTCCCAGTGTTTTCCTGATGAAATCTTACCCTTCCATATTAGCTTAATAGAGCTGCCATACCAAAGCACCACAGACTGGTGGCTTCAACAAGAGAGATTTATTGTGTCACCATTCTGTAGGCTATATGTCTGAAATCGGGTGTCAGTGGGGTTGGTTATTCCTGAGGCCTGCAAGGAAGAATTTGCTTCATGCTTCTCCCTCCTAGCTTTGGTGTTTTGCTGGCAGCCTTTGACATTCCTTGGCCTTTGCCTCATCTTTGTGTGGCATTCTCCCAAATTTCCCCTTTTTTAACAGACATCAGTCTTCTGGATTAGGTTCCCATTCTACTCGGTATGACTTCATCTTAACTAATTGCATCTGCAAAGGCCCTATTTCTAAATAAGGTCACATTCTGAGGTACTGGGGATTAGAACTTCAATACACGGATTTAGGGGGACACAATTCACCTCATAGCACCTTCCTTCAAAGTATAGAGAAAATATCGCCTTCTCCAAAATGCTTTTCTTGATACTTTTAGTTTGAGTCCCTTTTTCTTCTTTGTTCTCATTGTGCTGGATTTATATCCATGTTTTTCCTTTTATAATACTTATTTCACTAACTTACTCATTTACTCTTCAATACCTACAGATGTGTAGGGGAGAATAACATTTTCTTTCTTCAACAATAGGGGCTTAATTGGAATGGACCCCTATAATAAAAGACAGATCAGCAAGAGGAAAACAGTAGTTTAATTTCACATATACATGGAGATGACCAGGGAATAAGTAGTCCTCCAAAAGGAGACTTCGAATTCTAGCTTATATAGCATCTTCAACAAGGAACAGCAAACTTTAGAGAAGTGATGAGACAAAGGAAAAGGGCTTTGAATTCTAGGGTTAGCAAACTGTGAGTAGAAAAATAAATGGCAGATAAAGGCTCATTAGTACAGGTTGTTCATGTAGATTCCTCTGGTATCATCTCTAGATGATAAGGGTCTAAAGTTGTCTTCAGTGATTGACCTATGTTCTCTGTGGTAGAAGGAGGGGGCAGAAAGTCTTTTGTCTTTGTAAATGTATGTCCTGCTTTTAAACAAATAGAGGGAGGGCAGAGAACTTCCCTGTATCTGTTTCTTTTTCATTGCCTTCAACTCAACAATCCTTCATATTTTGGGGGTGGCATTGTCGTGTCTCCTACAGATGTTTACTTTGTTCTGGGAACATAATGTAAATAAGACGTACCCTCTGGCCTCACGGAGCTCCTAGACTAATGATAATGATTTTCATCTTTTGGAAGATATTCAATACATTTTGATTGAATTCAATAATTACCCCTTAATTTAGTATCTTTTGTGATAAACACATATGAAGAAGCAATGGGGTAATGAAGGAAAAATGTTTCCACAGAAGAGATGTTTGCTTTTCTTTGGAGAAATGGATGGGTATTTGGAAGAAGTGGGGAACAACAGAGATTTTAAGGCATTTAGGAGAGGCACGAAATAACAAGACATGTTTGAGACATTGTAAGTAGCTGAGAACACTTGGAACATGTTCCAAGTATGGGGAAAGGCATGAGAGGTAATCAATCAGGAGTCATACCATGAGTGTCTTTTGGCATAATTAGGAAATTGAATGTGCCTGGATATTGAACACAATTCTTCTTGTTCTTTATAAATTTGTCTAAAATCCCAAATCTGAGGGCAGTTTCTTTTAAGAGGTACAACACACACCTCATTAAGTCTTATCAAGAACAATCCAAAACATCTTTTTCCTCTTCTCTCCACCCCTCCTTCTGGCTTATATAAAAATTCAGTTTGGTAAAGAGGAGATTAATAGAGGTGGTGAATCTTATGCTTGGGGGAAAAGTACTTTGCATTTCACATGCCTTTCCTTCTTCTTTCTAAGTCAAGAGGAGAGGGGAGGACTTGGAATGAGGAGGGGGAGAGAGAGAGAGGGAGAGAGAGAAAGAGAAAGAGAGAGAGAGAGAACAAGACATTCAGAGAGACTGAGGATGCCTGCAAAGAAGCAAGGCCAGCATTTAACCCCTGAGTTGATGCTTGTTCAGCTGTAGAAGCTCTTACGTTCTTCCCAGTAGAGTTGCAAGAATGGAAGGCAGTGAGGGAATCCCTGGGAAACACACATGCACCTAGAGGTTGTATGTATTTCTTGACCAGAGGATCCTGAAGGTGGGAAGCTAAGACAAGAGCTACACTAGGAGTAGGAGCAGCAAGGCTGGGAGTAAGGGTAGCAACAGGGCAGTTTCCTCTCTCAGCATTATTGTGGCCAAGTGTGCCTCCTAGATGGCCACCAAGAAAGAACTGCCTTCAGGGTAAGAATGCCTCAGGGACAAGACACAGTGGGTTGTGTTCCCGGGGCAGAAGCAGTTGCATGGGGATGGGAGCTGTGGAAGGGTCCAAAACAGACTCAGCAGAGAATACTTCACTCACTTTAAGAATTGTACAGTGTGGAAATGGCCCTAAAGAGCCCACAAGTGTGCTTCACAAGGAAGCCAGGACTTGAATGCAGCTGCTGTAAGATCACTGGTGGCTAAGAGAGAAGTTGATGCAGACCCATCTAATTAAATGACTACCTCTTTTTTTCTTAGTCTTTTTCTCTCTTTTCTAGCTCAGATCCTAAAAGCTAGGGGCAAGAGATTGAGAGGAGGAATCACAGAAAAGAAAACCAGACCATGGTCCCATATTGCTTCCTTGCTGCAGGTACCCCTAGCTTTAAATTGGATGGTAAACTAAAGCATTAATTTAGATTTAATTAATTAATTTAATTTGATTTAATTCTACATCTAGCTGTAAAATGATTGTACCTTCTGATTCAGTAAATTTAATAAGCCTGTTACACAGACTTTATCATATAGTGGGTACAGAGTCACTACAGGTTTGAGGTCAAGGAATCATGTATTCAAGCTGTTATTTAGAAGTTAACACCAGTAAAATCCTATGCTTTGTTCCTAGCCCACTTATCACTTTCTCAGATGAGCTGTTCCTTCCATCACCTTGCTTAATTTTCCCTATTTCTAATATTTACCCTTATAGTGATATTTGCCTCTAAATGCCTCTTTCTCATGCTTGCTTGGAAGCTAATGAATATAGGAATTTCTCTTACCTTTTTCTTTTTTTGTTCTTTTATTCTACCAGTCCTTCCATAAAACATAATAAATAAAAGAGGAAATTGCATACATATTTTCTATGACTTTACTCTAATTTTCCTGAAAGTAGAGATTATAACCTATTTGTATTTATATCCTTGAATTTGTCTAGACTAGTACTCAACAGCCATTTGTTGAAATAAAATTAATTTTAAATTCTTTTTAGTGACTTTGCAATCTAATAATTCCCACATGACATCTGCAGCTTCTGGATGTTTCCTGTCCTCTATATTTTTCTGCTGGTTCTCGTTCGTGTTGTCTTATCTCTTCATGGGCTTGGTTATATCATTGACGGTGTGCAGGACTTTGGTTTGAAAAAAACATTCATAGAAATAATTTGAGGCATAGAATAATATTATATTCCTCTAGGAGAATTTTTGTTTGCTTCTGTAGGTACTTGGGGGGTCATTAATAAACAAGGATTTTTTCTTTTTTAAGAGGGGTTCTCACTATGTCACTCAGACTGGAGTACAGTGGCATCATTTTGGCTCACTGCAACCTCAGCCTCCCAGGCTCAAGCGATCCTCCCACCACAACCTCCCGAGTAGATGAGACCACAGGTGTGCACCACCATGCCTGGCAATTTTTTTTTTTAATTTTTTGGTAAAGACTGGGATTTGCCACGTTGCCCAAGCTGATCTCAAACTCCTGAGCTAAGGTGATCTTCATGCCTCAGCCTCCCAAAGTGCTGGGATTACGGGCATGAGCCACTGCACCAGGCCAACAAGGATTATTTTAATCCAATTTCAGAGTGAGATTGTTCTGGGTAATCTGGGCCAGGCTACAGCTAGGGAGAAGGCTAGTTTACTTCTGGGTTACCTTTCCTCCTGAAGCATAGCCTTTTGAGTCCCAATCCAACATAAAGGTGGTTTACCAAACTCAGTGTTCAGCCCTGTACCCTTTTTAAGGTTGTGAAAACTCTGGTTAGTCTTAGCAGACTCATCTGGATCAGCAAATGTTCCCAAGGCAAAACCAGCCCCGATTGCTGGGTTAACATCATTAGGGTAGGAGTCCCTTTCTTTTTCCAATATTGGCCCGATATTCCTCATTGTTCTGTTATCTCTCTGATGTCCTCAAGTGGATGATTTTTTATCTCTTGTCGGTATTTGCTAGTTGTCCTCAGTGACAGGGTTGCTCCAGATTACACAGTCCATCATTACTGGATGCTGAAGTCTTGAAAACCGCAATGTTGAACTGACTTATTGCTTTTTTTTCTAACTTTAAAAGAATGACCATTGACTTTGGCGGATTTTAAATTAGCCATAGCAGGAATCCTGGATTGTTGCCTGAGCACTGGATAACATTTTGAAAGCTACCAGAAGTGTTAATGAAATACCACATTCTATACCTTCGGAGTTCAGCCAAGTGTCTCCTCAATTTTAGACTGATACAGAATACATTTAAACTTTCATGCAAGTCAGTCTTAATTCTCTATGAATCTGCATCATTTTGACTACAATACAATGTAAGAATTAACCTTGTGGTAATTTAAATTGTTTTTATAGCACCCACTTATCAAAACAACAGGACTTGTGAAAAAGCAAAAAGAGAGAAACAGAACAATGATGGCTGGCAAATCAGACCCTAAGGACAAGACTTCTTTCTGCAGTGACTTTAAGATTATTTATCCCTTACGACTTATCCAAACATTTATTAGAACCCTGTGGTATGCCAGGTATGATAATGGATGCTACAGGCAGGAAGCAAAAATTTAAAAAGAAAGCCATGGTTCCTGTCCTCCCATTATAGTGTGCATGCCTGGCAACTGCTTCACATACTATCACTCTAAAAACTTTCCAAACACAGTCAGAGAGAGTGTTTTATTTGTTCTACTGCCCAAACACATTTGCAGTGGGTCAAAAAATGGGAGCTTCATGGTAACAAGAAGTGATCATTTGCTCAAGGTGTAAGAGGGAAAGAGAGTGAGAAAGAGTTGACATGTTGGGAGGATAGTTTTTGGCTGTGCTGGATGGGAATGGGGTGGGCAAGGAAACTGACAGGTACAGTGACCCTGAGTCTCGGCTTCTCTTTTAATACTTTCCCTTTGTGTTGCATGTCCACTGCCAGGATGAGACTCCATTTCTCCTACCTCACCTGTCTTCCAACTATGACCAAGCAAAGTACAGTGAGAGTTCTGCTCAGATGAATCAGCAACTCTCTGTAATTGGGCCAAAGTCAAGACACAGCACTGCTCTCACCAATTTTCTAGATCAGAGGCTTTATTTAAAGGCTGAGGGAGAACTGAAAAAGTTCCAACTCAGTAGCCTTACTTACTCCCTAGACCCTTTCCAGGAATTGCTCACAATCCTAAAGAAAGGAACTACTAGGCCAAGCACATTTTCTAAGTACGAAAGAGAATTCGAAAATTAAGCAGACTAACAAAATGCTGTGAAAATTAATCAAGCTTCTCATATTAGTTTTTCCTAAGTCTTTTGGTTTGTTTATTTTTGTTTTTGTTTTCTGAGACTGAGTCTCTCTCTGTCACCAGGCTGGAGTGCAGCGGCATAATCTCGGCTCACTGCAATCTCCGACTCCCTAGTTCAAGCGATTCTTCTGCTTCAGTTTCCTAAGTAGCTGGGATTTTCCTAAGTCTTAAAACCAGAGCTGTGACTATGAGTCATAATGTCGCACCATCTTCTCCTTCTCTGTTGTAAATCATTCAACCAAAACTACACACTTTGGTGAAGTTCAAATATTTATGAATAAGCTGGCTGAACAAACCCACCTTGGAGCTTTGGATGTGAAAGCTAAAGACAAACATGTCAAGATTGCATTTGACAGAGTTAGGAGATACAAAGTTCAAAGGCTACAAATGTGAAACATTTGAGAATTAAAGGGTCAAAAAAATGAAAGTAAATGCAACTGCATGAAGACTGCTGGAGAAGCTAATTTGATACTAGCAGTCATAATTGTAAAATTGCACTGTTTTTACTCTTCATTTTCTTTTATGTTATTTAGTTAATTAATTAATTAAGCTTGGTTATTCAATTAAATTTTAATTAATACAGTAATTGGAACTAGGCAAACAAAGCCCTGCTTACCAGCAGTCCTTTGGAACCTGCTTTGATGAACAGATCAAAATGATTTATAATTAGGTGTCAATTATTTGTATGCAAATTATATTGTTAAAGAGCCTGAGGGCATCTTGAAAAGTTTATTTTCAAGAGCTTTAAACTTTCTTTCTACCTATAATCTTATTTACATATGTGAATTTTCTTATCTTGATAGATATTCACGGAGAGTATAACACGACTATAAAACAGTATTTCTCTGCTTTTACAAATTCTAAGCCTATGGCTAGTGAATTAGTAGTGTTTTCTTATGTTTTGTTTAGTTTAGTACCTCTAACAGGAGCTCATTAGTGGAGAGCATGGTGTCTATTCACAAGAATCAAAAGGACTAAATTCAGGGTTTTATTTTATTTTATTTTTTAGAGAAAATGTGTCTTAAATAGATTGGCTGATTTATTCTTTCCCTTCCCTTTCCCCTTCCCTCCCTCCCTCTATCCCTTCTCTTTTTACTGCTACTTTGCAAGAAGTTTCTGGATCTTTATGTTTATTTGTACGTGGGACACACTGATCAAGTGTTTGTTAAATGTAATGTTCATCAAAGATACTTTACATTTACATAGAACTTGCATGAATATTTTCTCTTTTAATCCTCACAATTCTTCTAAAATGTTTACAAGAAAACTATTTTTTTCTCTTTTACAGATGGGAAACTAAGTCTAAGAAAAGCAAAGTATTAGACTCAAGATCAGCAATTAGTAAGTAATGGAGTTGCTATTATTATAACACACTCTCTGATATTGACCAATTTTATGTGCCATAAAATCAGAGTAAAATATTAATATCTATGAAATGTTTTATGGTTATGATACACAAGCATATGGCAGAACCTGAACTATGAGCAAATATTCTGCTTGTCTGTCTTCTAAAGCTAAGAAAACACCACCCTCTCTCCACGTCAGGTAAACTTAGACCCCCCCCCACCAGTTTTGCTCTCCAAACACGGAGTCCTCTGAAATACAATCTGCAACACTCGGAATATTTTAAACGGTCTTCTCACTCACTAACTTTGCTGAAAAAGTCCTTTTTGGCCCTAGGTCAAGACTACTTTTTATGTTTCCTATAAGACCTGGGTCCTGATCTAATGTTTTTTCCAGGAAACTAGACAAAAGGGTCACGAAATCTGGATGTAACTGTGACTTGTGATGTTGGTTAATGTACCTATGTTGAAGCAGAGTCACCTTGCCCATTATAATTTTATATTTGTAGTTGTGTAAATGCCCAGAAATAGCCTTTTTCATTTTTAAAATGTCTGAAGCAATTTTCTTTAATAAGCACATAATCTCTACATCTCTTCCTGTAACCTTTCTGAAAACATTAAAATTTTCTAACTGGATAGATTTATGAATTTTAAAAAATGATCAGTAGGACAACACGTACTTCATTAACCTTGGACAAAAGTGGTTCATCCATTTAAGAAGAAAAACCAACAACAACATTCCATGGAAATATTTATGAAAAATCAAATACAGTCACTACTGAAGAGCTGATAAAGAAAATAAGGCATAGGAAGCAAAAATAATCTACATATATATATGTACATATAAGTAAAATATATGTAAACATGTGCCTATATGGTAAAATATAAAATGTTGAAAATATGCCTACGTGTAGTTAGTTTTTTCACAAATAACATATATACATACCCCAGAAATACTCTACCTCGTTCTTCCTTAGGTAGAGAAAAAAAAAAAAAAAAAAAAAAAAATATATATATATATATATATATATATTAATATAATAATATAATGAGAAGAGAGAGACCTGATGTACTTTTGTCACAGGATTAGCTGAAGATGAAATGTTTTGAGTGAGGCTCCTACCATGCTTTACTGTTATATTTCCCATTTTGTCTCTCTCCTCAATTGGCTAAAGCCCTAAGTAAGAAATGGGCCACAGGAAACTGCGAATATATGACCAGAATCCTGAAATTGCATTGACAATACTGGATGGTAGGACTGCTGCACATGTTACTGACCATCAATTACAATTACATTACAATTAAATAACCTTACTACATTGGGAGTATGGGAAATATGTTGCCAACTTAGAGGTTCCTGCCTTCATCCCTCTCACATACCCCTATATAGTCCCCCACATTTCAAATTGACAGAAGCTGAAGGAGGGGGTAAAATCCAATCTGTGAGCTTCTGATATAAGGCTAACAGATGAGGTTATTGTTTATTTATTACTTTATAATTTTAATAATTTATTATTCATAATATTAAAACTAAATTATATTATTATAAATACATTTCATTGGATCTTATACCTACTTTTACATTCAAGCTCCCTAACCTTTGCAATGTTCACCACCAAGTATTTCCACAAAACCTAACAGGGTGCCTAACGTGTTCTTATAAACAGTTACACCCTTCTGGGACTCTGCTATTGCTCCATTAGCTTTCAAAGATTCCCTTGAGCACCATAGTCTTCTAGTCGGCTCTCCCACTGCTTCCCCAGGCATCACTGAGTATGTGCTCAAGTCTCATAGTGGATAAATAGGGAAAGGCAGCATGCCTTTCTTCCCTTTGTGTTATAATTTGTCAGAGAGATCACCAAGCAGCACTGCCTCTATACCAACATTTTCAGAGCTTTTGTGTAAAACTGCTCTTTCTATTTTAGTTAAATTTTTCTCATTCTAGACATGCATTTGGGCGAGACATGTATTTAAGTGACAGCCACTATGTTGTGCTGAAATTTCTTATTCCCTTTCAATGATAGAGACTTTGTTATAAATGTGCCATGCCTGGTTCCTTCTTCCCTTTAGGTGAACTCTTTCAAGGAGGCTTCTCAGTCCCTGTGAAAAGAGACTTGAGTTAGGGTCATACCAAAGTTTTCTAGATGAATCAGAATGTCAGCAGAAGACATAGATTGTACTAAAGATGAAATCCTTGCTGCAGAAGTAAGAACACATTTATAGACTAGCAGAACTTAAAGGTCAGTTGATACTCTGAAGTTCCATTCAAAAAATGAGAAAACTAATCATAAATTCAGAGGAAAGCAACTTAATGCACAAAATTCATTTGAGTAAAGGAGCCTGAGTCAATGCTATGTATCAAGAGTCTTCTTGAAGTTTCAAAATTGACCAATAAAACAAAACAAAACAAAAAAACTGAGGAAGACAATTCTGGAGATGGAAGTTTGGTTTTATTACCTATTTGTCATTAAATCTCTTAGATCTTTAATTTTCTCATCTGTGAAATGGAAAGTCCTAACAGAAAATGGAGAAAATTGTGGACTTAGGTGTTATACTCCTCCTCCTTGGATAAAAAAAACATGTAATATTTTCACCTTCTTTTAATTAGTGTATATATATATATACATAGAGAGAGAGAGAGAGAGTAAGATTTTAAAAATATTTTGTAGAACACTCTTTGTAATGCATGAATATCACCAGCAGGTTATTTAATATTCTACAATTACGTCTCTTCTATAAATTAGGATAAGACAGCCTGGATAGAGGCTTCTTTTGATGTGAGTCCTCCTAACCTAGTTGCAGTTTTCTCAGGGTTGTTCAGGTGCCAGGCCTGGATAGAAAGGGGGAAGAAAGGGTCCCATCAGTGCTGGCTGCATCATATTGAATTTTTCTTTCCTTTCTCTTGGGGCTTTAATGGTACCCTACAACAGTGGGGGAAAGGGAAAAGTGAAATTATTTGTACATGCTAAGCACTGTGAGAAGCTTTGCCCTTAAGCACTGAATTTCTCAGTCTGACTAAGAAGAATGAAGAATTAAAGTGAAAGTGCATGACTTCCCTCAGAGTTCACTGAGCTCTTTCCCTAGAACCCAAACTTTACTCTCATTATTGACTTGCTGAGATGGTTTGGTTGTGTACATTGTAAAGAACTGTATGAATATTGTTAGAGCAGTCATCACATGAGGCAAAATTCAGAGCTGATTCATTAAGCAGCATTTACTGCTAGTACTAAAGACAAAAGTCCCGATGAACACTGAAGTTATCTATTAGGGATGCAAGCCTTTGACCCAGTACACCAGCCTGGAACTAAAAATTAAAATTTCAACAATAGAATCAATTCCTTTCTTAGCAGGTAACCTTAATTAAATCCATATAATTTCAGGAGTCTTAGGGGGGATATTTCTTGGCTGACATGTCCTATTCTCCATTGGCATAATGACTTGCTGCCATAGAAGCCAGAGGTGAATAAAGTCACAAAGATAAGATGTCCTCCCCTGTGGTATCTCCATTCCAGATGTCATTGTTCTGGTTTGCTGCTGGGGCTCTGGGTCCACACTGAGCTCCAACAGGAATGGCAAATTGGAAACCCTCCTTTGCTGTCCTGTGGTTGGCACTCCTCCCAGACAACAGAGAAGAGTTGCCTTCTACTCCAGCTGTCTCCACAGATCACAGTAAAATAGCTCTTTTGGGTGCCTTTGGATTTTTTGATATAGTCCCATCTCCTTTCGGGGACGGGGTGAGAAACTTTGTGTTTCATACAAAATTGTTCTTCCCTTTTGTAATTAGTTTGCTCCCTAAAATGGTCCATTTCCCTTTTTTCAAACTTATGAACCTCAGTCCTTTATTCTTTAGATTAACTTCACCCACTTCAGGTCCATACCCTCAGTCCCTAAAGCAAATAAGCTGATGGCATACCTATTTCCATTCGTCTTCTAGAAGTATTTAGTCAAGTCTGAATTCAAGTGAAATAGAAAAGACATATGTTGCCAAATGGAGTTCTCCTGCTTTAAGAATAATATCCTAGCCATAAAGTATTGCCAGTGACACATAGATTCTACACTTCACAGTATTTTTTAAAGGAAAGTATGCAACTAGTTGTCTGAGAAGGTATATTTATTTTTGCTTAGAAATGAGATGGAGTGGAATCTGTGATTCAATCAGTGGACTATAAACTGAATTTCTACTAAAACTTCAGCATTTCATCCCTCAGGTAATGTTCTTTAAAGAAAACATCACATCTGGAAAAAGTATCTTATCTGTGCATCGTTGCTCATTTATTCAGAAATTGCTAGTGAATATCTATTATGCATGTGTCAGTCAGTGTTCCAGTTTCTGGCTTATGGCAATGAACAAGATGACAAAGTCCTGGCCCTTAAGGAATTAAAAGAAGATGGCGACGTCCTGGCTCTTACAGAGTTAAATAAATAAATAAGAGCAATCCAGATGGCACTACATGCTATATAGGAAATTGTGTTGGCTTGGGCTGCCATAACAAAATACCACAGACTGGATGGCTTAAACAAGATAAATTTATTTCTCATAGTTCTAGAGACTGGAAAATCCAAGATCAAGTTTCTGCCAGAGTTCAGCTCTGGTGAGGTCTGTCTTCCTGGCTTGCAGATCAGTGTCTCCCTGTGTGTCCTCACATAGTAGAGAGAGAACAAACTCTATAGTCCCTCACTATAAGGTCACTAATTCCAACATGAAATCCCTACCCTCATTCTCTCATCTCAGTATAATTACCTACCAAATACCCCATCTCCAAATACTATCACATTAGTAGTTAAAGCTTTAACATATGCATCTTGAGAGGACACAATTCAGTCCATAGCAGAAAAAAATAGGGTGATGTAATAGAGAGTACTGGGGTAGATGAGAAACTTTAGGATAATAGAGAACTCTCTGAGGAAGAGCTAGCTGAGCTGAGAGATGAGAGCTGAGAAAGTAGCAATCTTGTGTGATGCTTAGGTTGAAATCGTTTCAGATGCAGGAACGGCAAATGCAAAAGCCCCAAATATCTAAAGAGCATAGAAGGCAGATGTGGCTTAAGATAAAGGAGAAAGAGATAATGTCAGCTTGGACTAGGATAGTGGCTCTGGAGATACAGGAAAGTGGATGAATCAGAAACATAGAACTGTAAGAACTTACAGATTCGATGTGAAAGATGAGAAAAGGATGGAGTCAAGATCATTCCTGGGCAATTGGATGTACCATTTACCATTTCCTATAATTGAGGAAAGTAAAAGCAACTCCTTATAAATTTATAAAATTGATAAACCATTGATACAAATGACCTCATAAAGATACCAGTATTGATCATTCTGGAATATAATAAAATTATCTTCAAAATAAGTTCTTATCCAGAATCAGTCTCAGAGACTTCAAAGCTGGTAATATGGAAACGAAAAGATGGAACTGAGCAAAATCAAGTAACAGATCATGAATTAACATGTTACATTTGGATTTGCCTTCTCATTGTTTATTTCACTTCACTTTTATGATTATCTGTGCCCGTGAGAAACAAATTATTTTCTGTGTGAAAATAATAATGAATAATAAAATAACTAATATTTATGTAGTGCTTACTATATTCTACATTCTAGATGCTTCACGTGTATTAACCAAGTTAATTAACAAATTAAATTTACTAATTTATTTCTTACAGCAGTGCTATCAGGAGGCCCATAGTACAGGTAGTAAAACTGAAGCACAACCAACTAAAATGATCTTCATGAGATATCACAGCTATTAAGTGGGCAAAGCCAACATTCAAGCCCAGCAATCTGAAAACATCGTTTATGCTTTTATCCACCTCAGTATAATATTCCTCATTCATGATTAAGAAGGCCAAGGAAGATGGGACAATGCTAACTTAATGGGTTAAATACACTTACCTATAGGACTAATGATTTTGTAAGAAAACAGTTGTAAAGATACCCTTATGTACCAGATAGACCCAAAGAAAACATAACTTTCAAGGGTTTTAAGGTCTTTATAACACAATGAGAATTTTTTTTTTTTTTCAGATCAATCCAGTGAGCTAGCTATGAGAGAAATCTAGTCTATACTGTGGTTTCTCTTCTAGGATTTGAAAATCTGTCACCATTGTCCTCTAGCAGAGATTGTGCCCATTGCACTATGAGCTTTTAAATTCATGCCAGTTAATAAAAGTTGCCTATTTGTGAGCCATAAACAGATGCATTGCAATAAATATTGTGATCTGACAAATCAAAAACAAAAAAAACCAATTTATTTCTTCACTGAAGAATAATTCATTGACTTTCCACCATGTACCAGCTGCTCTCCTAGGCACTGGGGCCTCTCACAGTTTTACTTGCTCCTTAATGAACAAAAGGCTTAGTTTTCTGTTTTAGAAACAGAGAAAGATAAATCCTTTATTGTGACATTTTAGACCTAAAAGTTGCTTCCTATTCACTTAATTTTTTTTTTCATCATGACACTGCTTCTTTTCTAATGAGTAATACATCAATGCCTCTGAAATGATCTGTCTTTCGTGATTTTCTGGAAGAATATGTTTTCAAAGACATCATCTATTTGCAGAGAAGAAGGCACTATTAATAGTTAGCATGCTAGTCCAGCATTGCACTTAATGACAAAATAACCTGAGCTGAGTTTTGGGACACAAACATTTAAACGTTTTATATAATGGCAACTTGCTTTGTTTTCTGAGTGGTGCTTTCTAATTAGTTCTATGTGTTGTCAAAACTTTTCCAACATCGCATTTTTATAGCATAGTAACATTGGCCTACTTCTTCCTGAAATTATACCTTTGCTAGTTTCCTCAACAGATTGTATGGTGTGAAGGAAACCAATTGCTCATTTTTAACATCAGGTGAGACGGATAAGCCCAGAAGAGTTTCAGTCAAGTTTTTTATCCTCCTGACAAGGAGATACACGTTCTTCTTGTTCCAAGCTGCACAGTTTACAAGCCGCAATTGACGGTTTGGCAGAACTTCCTGAAGTCAGATCTATCACAGTGGCTCCTTAAAGTCCTTACTGAATGTGCTGTGAGTGTATCTATAACCACCCTTTTCTGCCAAGTTTAATTCCGTAAGAGCTTTCTATCCTTGAATGTGCTCAATAAATGTTAAGGCTGGTTAAGTAACTGGAAGAAAGCTGTTAATCACCTCTAAAGCCAGATGGTGGTGTTTGAACTCGTCTGAACAATATCTGTATGCTGAAAGGTACAACTTTAGAGTGATTTTTTTTTTTTTTTCATTCTAAATACCTATCAAAGGTAGCATGGACTATGTTTTAGTCCATTTGTGTTGCTATAACAGGATACTTGAGACAGGGTAATTTATAAAGAAACAAGTCTATTTGCCTCATGATTCTGGTGGCTGGAAAGTCAAAGAGCATGATGCCAGCATCTGCTTGACCTCTGGTGAGGGCTTTCCTGTTGCATCATAACATGACCAAAGGTCAAAGGAGAAGTGGCATGTATGTAACAGGACCAAGCAGAAGGGCAAACGTCACTTTATAACAACCAGTTCTCACCGAAATTAATCAATTCCTGAAAGAGCAATAACCCACTCACTTCTGAGAGATGACATTAATCTATTCATGAGGGATCTGCCCCCCAAACCCAAATAACCACACCTCCCAGCACTGCCACACTGGGAATAAACTTTCAACATGATTTTTGGCGGGGACAAGCCACATTCAAATCATAGCAAACTGTAACCTACTTTATTTTGCTGACCTTTAGAGAAGGAAATGGTGGCAAGTTGATTTATTCAGAGCTGGAAGTCACTTTTGTGCCCTTGAACATAATTAATTCATACATATATTCTTATGGGTTTATGGCTATTGTTACTTTATAGAACATACTAGTGGAAAATTACCTGAACAAAACTCTGTATTTTTATACTACTTATTATAGTAGGATACATCTTTATTAAAAATATGACTCTTACAGAGAAATAGTAAGAATAGTCATGATCTGGAATGTCATTCAAATGAACACTGCTGGGAATAAGCAAATCCAAGAAGAACCAGACTTTACTTCTTGGTTTCACTGCCCACTCACACCTTCCCAAGAAGAATGCCATCTACGTTTCCATACTGCCTTTTTTTTTCTAAAATTTCTAGAGCTTTTTCATTTTAACCATGTACCTACCCCTTCCCACTAAACTCTTCTTGTTTAAGGGTACAGACATTAAACTGTTTTAATAATCATTTACGGAATGTTTTGCATCTTCTAAAGAATATCTGAAAAATGCAACAATTTTTTTTATATTTTTCATTTATTTTTTATTTTAACTTTTGTGGTTACATAGTAAGCATATAAATTTATGGGGCACATGAGCTATTTTGATATAAGAATATAATGTGCAATAATCACATTGGGAAAATGGGGTAGTCATCACCTCTAGAATCTTATCATTCCTTTGTGTTACAAATGTTACAATTATACTCTTGTAGTTATTTTTATTTTTATTAATTTTAAGCGATGGCATTTGATTTTTTTTTTCAGCTTATATTTTAGATTCAGGGGGTATATGTGCACATATGTTACCTGGATATATTGCATGATGTTGAGGTTTATGGTATAAATGATCCTGTCACCCAGGTACTAGCATAGTACCCAACAGTTAGTTTTTCAACCCTGCCCCAATTCGTGTCTCCTCACTCTAGTAGTTCCCAGTGTCTATTGTGGTCGTCCTTATATCCATGAGTATCCATTGTTTAGCTTCCACTTCTTATAAGTGAGAACATGTGGTATTTGGTTTTCTGATCCTGTGCTAATTGGCTTAGGATAATGGCCTCTAGCTATATCCATGTTGCTGCAAAGGACATGAATCTGTTCTTTTTGGTGGCTGCATAGTATTCCATGGTGTAAATGTACCACATTTTCTTTGCCCAGTCCACCACTGATGGGCACCTAGGATGATTCCATGTCTTTGCTATTGTGAATACTGCTGCAATGAGCATGCGAGTGCATGTGTCTTTTTGGTAGAATGATTGGTTTTCTTTTGGATATATACTCAGTAATGAGATTGCTGGGCAAATGGTAGTTCTATTTTAAGTTCTTTGAGAAATCTCCAGATTGCTTTCCACAGTGGCTGAACTAATTCACATTCCCACCAGGAGTGTATAAACATTCCACTGTCTACACAGCATCCCTAGTAGGTGTGACTATAGAGAATGTTGAGTAGCTCTTTTGACTTTACTTCTATAGGCCTATGCATTTCTCTCAGGTACAGATTTATGGTACAAGCATGGTGCCAGCATCTTGGCTTCTGATGAGTCCTCAGGGAGGCTCATGGCAGAAGGTGAAGAGAGGAGCAGGCATGTCACATGGTGAGAGAGGAAGAAAGAGAGATGAGAGACGTCTCAGACTCTTTAACAATCAGATCTCATTGCAACTCATTAGCATGGGGAGGGCACCAAGTCATTCATGAGGGATCTGTTTCATGACCCAAACACTTCCTACCATGCCTCATCTCCAATATTAGGGATCCCATTTCAATATGAGATTTGGAGGGAACATCCAAACTATATCAACCATCATCTGATATTGGGGACATATGTTATTTTGCTGAATTCTTCACTTTTAGAGAAACCTAAAAGTAGAAAGGAGGTTCAACCAACCTTAACAGGGATTCAAAACCAAGGAGGCATGAGGGAGCAAAAACGCATGCATTTCCACATTCCAGATGAATGCTAGGGGAGGTAGCTGTACTGGAGCTATTTTGATGGGACCAGTAGCAAAGGGTCAGGGACAGGAGCTTAGGGAGAATCACAGGAGTCAGTTGAGAGTGCACAATGCATGTCAGTCCCTGGGCTCTGCATCCAGATCTCCTGAAGGATCTTCGCCAGTCATCTCTTCTATGTGAGCTCTCTATGCCCAGCATTGGTATACTGCTTTCTCTTTCTTCCAATCTCCTATCCTTTGTCTCTCCTCCCCAAATGATATCCTTCCTAACCTTCCAAATTTTCCTGAATTGCTTAAGGAGCGCAGGTTAACTCTCTGCCTTTCTTCTTACCCATGCCTGGTAAGTTGTTTCTAGATTCAGAACCCCTTAATATCTGTTAAAAAGTACAGAACATAGCAACTCATTTTTATTTATTGTCAATTTACACCATTTATTCAAAATTATTTGATGATACTTTCAAGAAAAAAGTTATAAAAGAAGACAATCCCTTACATTTCAGAAATAAAGAAATTCAGTGTTATCAGTTACCCAAGATGATTTGATTACCATAATTAGGTCTTAAATTTAGCTGAATTAAATTTCCTGGCAGTAAAGAAAAGAAAGAAGATAAGATGTGAGTTATGAAGCATTGACTTTCCGGCAGAAGAAAACATTCAAATTTGTTAGTAGAGAAACTTCTTTCATAAACTAAATCCAAACATGAATTTATTGTATGAGTCATTAAATAAGATGCTATGACTTTCAAAAGATGCTTAAGTGCTGCTAGTTTGCAGCAACATTACTGCAGCTGGAGGCCATTATCCTAAGTGAAATAATTCAGAAACAGAAAATGAAATACCACATGTCCTCACTTACAAGTGAGAGCTAAACACTGGGTACACACATGGATATAAAAATAGAAACACTAGACACTGAGACTCCAAAAGTTGAGAGGGAGGAAAGGATGGCGACAAGGGTTGAAAAACTGCCTACTACCTTCACTATTTGGATGAAGGGTTCCCTAAAGGCCAAACCCCGGCATTGTACAATACACCCATGTAACAAACCTGCACATATACCCCTGAATCTATAGTTTTAATAGATAAATAATGCTGTAAGCATGGATGGCTCTTGAACTGATGCTCTGTAAAGCCTGAGGACATTATATCACATTGTAATGGCAATTCTGTGGAATAGTGGAAAGCACATTGGAACTAGAATTCAAAGGTCTGGATTTGAATCCCGGTCCTATAACTTTTGGGGACTTTGTAAAAGTTTACTGAATTCTCTGAGCAACATTTTTCTTATCTATAAAGAGTAATACCTGCTTTAAGTCTGTTTGTGGAAATTAAATTAATTAATAGACATAAAATTGTATAAATTTGTCAGGCTCAAGCTAGAAAATTAAATGTTTTTAAAATTTTAATCTGGCTGGGCGCGGT
The DNA here is from genome assembly GCF_001698545.2 of Rhinopithecus bieti. Taxonomy (NCBI): domain Eukaryota; kingdom Metazoa; phylum Chordata; class Mammalia; order Primates; family Cercopithecidae; genus Rhinopithecus; species Rhinopithecus bieti. Next base: position 162,168 of record NW_016809238.1, read on the forward strand.
GGCTGACGCCTGTAATCCCACCACGTTGGGAGGCCGAGCGGGGTGGATCACGAGGTCAGGAGATTGAGACCATTCTGGAGAACATTGTGAAACCCCGTCTCTACTAAAAATACAAAAAAATTAGC
>NW_016809238.1:162648-165651 GCF_001698545.2 Rhinopithecus bieti
AAAAAAAAAAAAAAAAAAAAAAAAAAAAAAAAAAATTAATCTTAGAATAAGAAAAGTACAACTACCAATACTTTTTAGTATAATAAAATACTTTTAGTATAATAAAACCAAAACATTTAGTTTTATTTTTGTGTTTGGCGTACATAATTTTCTTCTCTCAGAATCCTGGATTGAGTTTGGCCCATAGATATCCATAGACCCTTTAAAAAACAAAACAAAACAAAACAATACAAAGCAAAACAACGGTGGTATCATTCTGCTTGACTGTTCTTTGAGGACCTGCTGGCATCCTTGTCTTCTAAGGCATTTCAGTTCCATAGTGGGCTAAGCGTGCTCTTTCACTGAAGTGGGGAGACCAGTTGGCTTTATACCTTGATAGGCAGCAAAGCAGAGTTTTTTCCTGGAGCCCCAATAGGGAACTGACAATTTTCCAAATTAGCCCACAAGAACAGAAACTGCTACATCTTCACCAGCACCCAAGGGAATGCTGATGTTCCAGGAGTATCAGAAGCACATTTTGAGCCCCAGTGATAAATCTATGGGTGGGCAACAAAGTAGAATAATTCCTCTAAGGGAACCCAAGTGTCTTTAAAAACATTCAGTTATAACTCTGCAAAGGACTGATCTTCAACCTAACACATTTAATAAATTAAGTTTTAAAAAGAATTATCACTATTAAGGCTCAAATTTGAAGTCTAAATGATTAAATGGAAGAAATATTTGAAAATATCAAGAAAAAAATACAAACAGATAAAACCATCGTGGAACATATAAAAAGCTTAGGATGCAGATCTAATAGACATAACTTACAAATAATGAGAATTTCAAAAGAAGAAAAAGGAATATATGTAAGAGAGGCTATAATTTTTGTAAAGAGAAGGACATTTATTTAAGTTAAAGGGTAACTGGAATCTGAATCTGCAGATTAGAAGGTTTGCTGGAATCCAGAGGGAAATAAATTAGAAAGAAAGACACAAAACTAGGCTTATCTAGATAACATTTCTGAACTCTAAGAATAAGAGGAAGAACACTTACAAATTACCAGGAGGAATAAAAATGACTTACAAAGGAAAAACAGTTTTGTATCAGAGCTTTCAGTAGTGACAATAAAAGCTAGATACTAAAAAAAAACCCTACAGACTGATGGAAAAAAAGAACTGCAGCCTAAGAATCTCATATCTTAGGATAATATTCTTTATCAGTTAGGATGAAAGATATCTGAGAACATGCAAGAATTCACATAATATCTATGCTGCTATCTTGTCTGAGCAAAACGCTTATTTGTGAGGAATCACTTATGAGAAATTATGTCTGAGAAAAACACTCATATTATGAAAAAGACATACTAAATGAATTGGAACAGAAACTTCACTATCAGCAGTAGCAGGAAATAAGAGACATTGGTTACATGCCAGTAATTCTGCTCCTTGTATAGTTAAATTCAAATGGATAACATAGTGATAGAGTGATTGGGACTATGCAAAAGGAATGCTAAATAATAGTTAGAAAGAAGAGATGCACAGCAATCAGGACAATCTCTAAGAGACTGGGTCGCTCAGGGAACCTCAGCCAGATGTGGTGGGGAGAATAATGCACCCCCCCCCACCAAAAGAAGTCCACAGCCTATTTCCAGGAACTTATGAATATGCTATGTTATGTGGCAAAGGGACTTTGCAAATGTGACTAAGTCATGAACCTGGAGATGGGGAGATTATGTTTGATTATTTGTGTGGGGTGAGTCTTATCATATGAGTTCTTAAAGGCATAGAAACTTTCCCAAATATGGTCAGTGGGAAATTTGACTACAGAAGTGTGATAAAAAAGGTGAAATGTTTCTGGCTTTGTAAAAGAAGTAAGAAGCATGAGCCAATGAATGCGGGAGGCCTCTAGAAACTGAAAAAAGCAAGGAAACAAATGCTCCCCTAGAGCTCCAGAAACATACGTCTACTGACACTCCGATTTTAACCCAGTGAAAACCATGTTGAACCCTAGCCAACAGAGCTCTAAAATAATAAGTATGCTTTGTTTTAAGTCACTAAGTTTGTGGTTATTTGTTGCAGCAGTAGTAGGAAATTAATACTGAACATTGCCCACTCAAGAAAGCTACACATGAAAGGAGACAACACTGTTGTTGATAACACTATGTGTAACTAGTCTAATATGTTCTATTGAAAGATGGGAATGGCCACCTGGGTTAAAAAATACATATATATATATTATAAAATACATACATACATATTCAGATATATTTTTTATAGAAAAGAAACCTTAAAAAGTGATAAAATATTTTAAAAATACAAAGACAGTTATACTGGCAATATCAATATTAGATAAGGGAGAATTTAAGGCTAAAAGCCAGAAACAGGAAAGATATTGTGAAACAATAAAGCACAATTTATGAATACAACAAAGCAATACTTTATATGCAACAAGCAGTATTGGAACCAAATGCTTTTAAAATTCTTATTATAAATGCAAGGAAAATGTGATTTTAAAATATAACCCATAATGGTATATTTTAATATATTTCTTCCAGAACTAGACTAATATCACAAACTAAAAATAAGTAAGAACAGTGTTTGGGATAATTCAATCAACAAATGAAATTATGGCTTTGAAAGAAGGAGCCTACTTGTGATTTGTTATGTACACAAAATATTCACAAAATCAGTTACATGGTAGCCTCCCCAACATGATTACATTTTAGGTAACATGTTTTATTTAGAATAAAAAAGATGTCTGAAAAAATATTATCTCTTTGGATATTAAAAAGCAGGCTCTTAATTGCCTTTGGAGAAAATAAAGCTGTTTACATATGTACTTTCTATAAAGCAAGAATTATGAGAACACATCATGCTAAAGCTGGTGGTTATTAATTTATATTTAGAGATTGCATAGTCTTGAATGCCATTTAAAACTCTAAACATAACTCCAGCCTGGGTGACAGAGCGAGACTCCGTCTCAAAAAAAAAAAAAAAAAAAAAAAAAAAAAAAAAAAAAAAA
>NW_016809238.1:167640-178361 GCF_001698545.2 Rhinopithecus bieti
GATTGTCCGGCACTCCCCAGTGAGATGACCCCAGTACCTCAGTCGAAAATCCAGAAATCACCGGTCTTCTGTGTCGCTCGCGTTGGGAGTTGGAGACTGGAGCTGCTCCTATTCGGCCATCTTGCTCCGCCTCATTTTCTTAAAATTATATTTTAAAGAGCAGAAATTTAAATCATTTTCTCATGTTTTAGTATTTTTTATGACATAAAAAGTTTGTTTGTTTGTTTGTTTTTTGCCTTTTCCAATCTCACCATTTTAAAGGCAAGGATTATCTCTGATCAAGGAATTGCTCACAGATGTCTCCAGTGATATTTAGATGATTGTTTCTAGTTGTTTAGTTGATGATTAAGCGTATAGGTGGTTAGCTCAAGCCATGTGTGACACCATCAAAATGAGATTGCATCTGTCATAATGTTCCCACTAGCTCTGAGTTTAGCACTTACTCTCTTCTACAGGCACTGAACAAACGTCAATTCAGCATCAGTCACATAGTTGCAAAAACAGGAACCAGACCTGTTTTAAGAAACATATGAACTAATACAAAGGGTGCCAGGTAGCTTGCAACATTTGGGGGAATCTGCAAAAGCAGTTTTGGGAAACAAGCAGGAATCAAGAGGGCTCTGGAAGCTAAAAGACATGAAGATCCTGGCCTGATGCTTCATCTCATAGTACTCGATGGTTCTGCCAGCAGGCATCTCAACTATTATTGTCTGCCAGCTAGAGTGAATTTGAACTCTCTCTTAATTTTTGCATTTTTTGTTCACAACTCAATATTTTGGAAAGAGTATCAAATTTATTCAACATATATTTCTTGATTATCTCTTTTAGTGTCAGGCAGTGTTTTAGATGCTAGAAATATATTAATTAACAAAATAAATTAAAATGCATGGCTTTATGAAGCTTATAGTGTTGGAGAAAGGAAATATAACAAAAATAAATATGATAAATAAGTAAAATATGTTATATAATTATATACCTGGTCCTGGTTTCTCTGAAGTAAGTAGAGGGTGTATCTCTTCATTTGGCCTCTATACACATCGAAATGGACGCTCCCCAATGGGGAGTTGCATACATGTAATAAAGTGTCCATTTTGATGAGTGCGAGGGAAAAATTGGATTGGGGGAAATTGGATTTTAATAATGTGATGTGAGGGAGAAATTTGACTTTGAGGAGGCAAAAATATAGAAAAAATAGTACAATATAGATACATTTAATTTAAAGCACAGATCCTTTCCATTAGTTCATATTTACCTAATGATATATATGGAGTCTTTTGTTCCAGGCACTGTACCAGCCAATTACACACATATTATCCCACTTCATCCTTATAACAATCATATAACCCCTGAATTACCATCCATCCTTTTTTTGAGATAAGGTAATTGGAAGTTCAGAATGATTATTTAATTCGTTTAAAGTTGGAGAACAGGATTTATACCCAAGCGCTTTCATTCTATGTCTTATGTTTCTTTCACAAGGCCATTCTCCAATTAATAGAGAGGTTTAGTTACTGCGATTTTAAATAATGAGAAGTTTATTGTGTCCTCATCAACCAACACATGGCTCTAGTTTCCCACCCCCATATATGATAAATTACACAAATGTCCCCAGTCCACAGAATAAGCCTTAAGGATTTTGAACTATGACCCTTACCAATATTGCAAAATAATGACTGACCCCTACTAAAGTTCAGGGCTGATTTTTTCCACTTCTGGGGATAAGAAATTAGAGGAAGAGATGCAATTGTTTCATTTTGCTCTGATTGATCTCATCCATATCAAGTCAGATCATAAAATACATAAAACTGTATGAAAATTACCAGCAAATAGAAAATGTTTTCACTGAACTTTTCAAAACACTCAGAGTTGCTGAGCTTGGGGTCACAAGAAGGATCATTACTGCAGCTTTTTTTCCTTTCATTAAGTGTTTACTCTCAGCATTCTATTTGGCAACAAGCTCAAGGTTATGCTGTCAGTGCAAGATCATTAGCTTTACAATTTTTCAAAAAGTGTTTGCCTTAGGAAATGTTCATCCCAACCTGAGTGAACATGTTTATGTCCAGGTGTAAATCCTGTTGCTGGAAGAACTGCTTACTAATTACAGTGGCTGCTGTTCTTTATTTCTCTGTGTGTGAATTAGGCAGCAGAAATTCATCAGAAATTTTCTCTTCCTGAACATTAGCTTAAGTTTTTAGCATAAGCTTTTGTAGTTGCACCTTGGTAAGCACTTTTCTCCTCTCATTTATCCAAGAAAAGGTCTAAAGAGCTGTGCGTCCTTCACTCCAATATCATCAAGGTAACCAGAAAAAAGTGACAAATGTCTAGTTAGTTTTGGTTAAATTGGTGACAGCTTGATGTCAGAAAATATTCTGGCTAATGGATGTACATTCTTTTGTTTTCTCTCTCTGAACATTCTTTGAGAAAGAAGAGTGTCTGGTTTCGTGAGGGTGGGGAAATTGGGAGGTGCACATGAAACTTTATAGAGCAACTAGAATATGGTAGGCACTATGCTCAAGACGAGCCACCAGGATAACACTGCCCTTATTTCAACAAAACAAAACAAATGCAAAACCCTCAGTCTTGGGGAAAGAAGAACATGTAAAGAAATAATTGCAATTGTGTACGATAATTGATATGGGAATGACATTTTTCCACAGAGAAAAGGATGCAGAGTCAAAAGACATTGCTTCTTTGGGGGACCAGATTGCTAAGACTTCACAAAGGAGGTGAGATTTTGGTTGGTCTCACAGGTAACAGAGTTAGACAGATTTGGTTTTAAAATCCATTATACATTTTACATTTCCAATGTTAAATTTGAATTATGCAGTTACACATACTTCTTTTTCTTACTTGTGCCTTCAGTGACTCTTGAAATATGTTTTATATTTTTATGTATAATTAAATTAAAATTGTATATACTTATATTTTTAATTGATAGCTCCTAGCCATAGGCAATAGTGACTAGGAAGCAATTAATTGAGTAGTTGTCATTCTTCTTGCAGATTTTGGGCAAAGTGATAAATGGAGACAGGACTGAGACAGGGCTGGAGGGGTTGGTTTGGGAGCTCTTGAGTCTGATGCCAAGGAAATCTTTATGCACATTTGAAGAGTACACAACCTCTACAAAGGCCATCCAACAATCTTGCTACCCGTTGGTATGTTACTCTGAAAGCAAGTATTAGATAAAATTCTACTAAATGTCCAAAGTGGTTAGCAAGAGGGCACTAAAACAGTACTTCATAGAATCTTCTGACTTGGGTTCTCTTTCTGGTTTGACCACATTGAAGATATGTGACTTCATATCAAACCATCTGTCCCTCCTGTACTTCAAAGTTGTGGTGAAAATTAAGCCAAATAAGGGAGGTGTATTAGTCAGGGTTCTCCAGAAGAACAGAACCAATAGGGGAAAGAGAAATTAGTTCACACAATAATGGAAGCTGTCAATTCCAAACCTCTCCAGTTGGCAAGTTGGAGGCCCAGAAAAGCTTATGGTGTAGGACTAGTCTGATGGGCTCTAGGCTTAAGATCCAGGAAGAGCTAATATTTCAGTTTGAGTCTGGAGGCAAGAAAAGACCAATGTCCCAGCTCAAAGCCAGCCAATCAGGAGGAGTTCCATCCTTCTTACTCATGGAAGTCAACCTTTTTATTCTACTCAAGCCTTTAGCTGATTGGATGAGGTCCATGCACATTAGAGGGGGCTATCTGCTTTACCAAGTCTACTAGAGTCAATGTTAACCTTATCCAAGGACACACTCACAGAAACACCAGATAATATTGATGTCTGACCAATTATCTGGGTACACTGTGGCCCAGTGAGCTGACACACAAAATTATCCATCATAGTAGACAAACTTGCTAAGTAAATTAAAGCATCATATGACTCTAAGATATTCATATGTGGAGTTTATATGAGCCTTACCTATTTACTGCCTGCTGAATATAAGGGAATACTCATTCCTTTATCTCCAAACATGCATTATCCACTTGTATTCCAGGCCTTTCACATACCCACCAGTGTGCTTGGCCTGGGGATAAAATGCTGAGCAAAACAATTCCCATCCTCACAGACATTATCACGTACTGGAGAAACACATTAACCAAGTACTCACAAACATAAACATTGATAAATCGTACTTAATGCTAAGGAGAAAAAATAACCAGGGGACTACATAGTCTTGGGCTAGGGGTGGAGTGGAGTTGTCAGAGGTTTCCTTGCAAAAGCGAAGCTAAACTGAAGTTGGAGGATAAGAAGGGGCTAAAATGTGTGAAGATAGGTGATGGAAAAGAGCTTTCATTCATTAAACAAGTATTTGTTGAGTGCCTCTCCATGTGAGACACTGTTTTAGGTGGTTGGGCTAAATCTCTAAATAAACCAGATATGGAACTTACAGTCCAGCCAAGGGAGACAATCAACACATAATAAATAAATTATATAGTTGCTAGAAGATGACAGGTGACCTGGAAAGATGAGCCAAACAGAGCAAAGTAAGAAGTCTCAGTAGTGCAGGAAAGGAAGGTAGTGTTGCCATTTCAAATACAATTTTCAGGTTTGGCTTTGCTGAGGAGGCGGTATCCAAGCAAAGATTTGCAGATGGCTACAGAGCTGGCCACGTGGGCATTTGGAAGGACAGGAGGGAATATCCTATGCAAATGTCCTAAGGCAAGCACATGCCTGTAAGGTGTGTTGGAGGAAATGCAAGGAGGCCAGCGGCTACAGCAGAAAAAACCAGGGCAGAGGAAGTAGAAGGCAACAATATAATGAGCAGAGCACAGAGCAAAATGCTATGATTCTATAAGGAATCATCTCATGTAGTTCTTACAGAACTCTGTGAGGCAGGCACAATTACCTCCACTTACTGAATGAGAATCAGGTTCAGAGATGTGAAGTGTCTGATTCAAAATTCTGTTAACCATGAATTCCATCTGTCCCAAAGGCTGCAGAAGACTGCAGAGTGTAACGGTTAGAAATATCACCTCTGGGGCCTGACTGCCAGTTTGAATCCCAGTTCTGTTAACTACAACCAGTGTGGCATTGGTATTTAACCTCTCTGTGCTTCAGTTTTTCCCATTTGTAAAAATGGAATGGTTACAATACTACCTTATATTATTCTGAGAAGTGAATGAATTAATTCATGTGGAGTGCTTATGAATAGTGTCTGGCACGTAGTAATTACTGTACTCAAAAATTGTTAGCTTTTATATTGAATTCTATTCTAAGTAGTTACTCAGACAACTACTGTGTTTCTCTTTCCTCTAGCAAATGTGAATTGAGCTACCCTCTGGCTGTTGATGATAAAGAGATGAATGAGAGCAAATTACCATGAGGTTCTGTAAGTCCAGAACAAGGAGCAAGATCTGACCAGGGACAGAGACTTCCTAGGTGGAAGATAAAACGATGGATGTAAGCAAGGTGTTTAGACTTCACTATGTTGATAATGCAAATTTTCGAAAGCTTTTAGGCAGTGGAATAGGCATAAGGTTATACTTGTGGATAGATTACTGTGACTGCAATATGGAAGATGTTAGAAGGTATAGTGAGATGAGGGGAAAGCATTTTTAGTGTTCCAGGAAGAAGACAGAGGGGTCTGAACTAGGGTACAGTTAATAAGGATTTACTCAAAGAGATGCCCTGGAGAGACTGTCAACTATGGGAATGGGTGAGGTCAAGAAAAGAAAATAATCTAGGATAAATTCTACAGGTCCGATTTAGGCATCTGGGTGAACCATAGGGCCAACCATCAGATAGGAAATTCATGGAAACTGTTCTAAAGCTAATTTAGCAGATCAGAAGATGCCATATTATTTGGTAAATACAGTAACCTCTGATGGAGCAGAAGTAGGTGTGGTCTATGCTTCCTTTTCCCCACAACTTGTAACAAGATGGGGTGTTACCCTGAAAGCAAGTCCCGGAAATGATTAGTAAAAAGACACAAAACCAGTGTCATGCTCTGCACTAGGCACCTGACCAGCACCTTGCAGTAAAGGCTAGTGAAAACTGATTCCAGGACTTTGAGAATGAAGGGCCAGACAACTTTTTAGTTGAGTTAGGTTACAAGATCCTTTGTGGAGTCAAGGGCGGCCTGTGTTGGGGAGTGGCAGTAGGAGGTTGGCTGGGGAATGCTGAACCATGGAACCATTGTGTTCCTGCAAGGGTAGTGGAGCCTGCAGAACATTCCTAGCCAGTCACCTTTCTCAAACACATTCATTTCCTTAATAATTTTTTAAAGTGCTAATATTTTTAAAGAGAATTATAAACTCTAGGGTCTCAGATTTTGATAATGATAATTCAAATGTTTAGTAACCATCTTTGGAGCATTGATTTCTGATGGAGTACTTCAAATACTTCCTAATTACCCCCACCCGGCTTCCCCTAGGCATTTTTAGGATTAATCTGTACAACTGTTAAACTTACTTCACAGCACTTATACAGAAATAAGAAACATTTTAAAAATAAATTACCAATATATCAGGAAAGTCTGTCAGAAAGTTCTACATACACTAAATATAAAATGCCAATTGAGTACAAGTATGTATGTTTAGTGGGTATTTGCATATTTAAATTTAAAGTTCAAGAGAGAGGGCTCAAAAATGTAGAATTAATCATTATTAATACAAAAGGCATAGATCCAAAGGAGTGGCAACGTAAGTGGCTTGGGCAGTATACATATAGTTAGAAATTTGTCTGCATAATTATCCTGGGTAGATTGCTTGATTTCTTTTTCTCATGGATGGTATCATAGTAGCCACTCTAGTTGCATGTATTAACTTATTTAATCCTCACAATAACCCCGTGAGGTAGGTATTGTTATTCCATTTATATAGAAGAGGAAACCAAGGTATGAATAGGTTAAGTAACTTGTCCAAGATCATACACACACACACACAATACAACACCTGGGACTTTCATCACTAAAAGGAAAATAAAATCTTATTATTAGGTTGTTTTACTAGATGAATGAAATACAGAGGTTTTCTTTTGTTTATTTTTAAAATAGAAAATCAGGTTACTGCCACTAATAAAAACTATGGAAATATTTTGTTGTTTCCTGTAAGGCCAACTTCAGTGTTAGAGTTAAAGGAAACTTCTTAATTAAATAATGTGGTCACTGGGAAGCAGCACTTCCAAGCTGTAGGTTGAGAGGGAGCACAACCTGTGCCAGTAACCAGTCAGGGAATTCCAGAAATAGGATGCTCCCTTTTCTCTCCTCCGTGAGGGGAATTGGATGTTTGGCTCCTCAGTGGGGTCAGGCACCTGTGAGGAACAATATTGGCATAACTCTCTCCCATAGGCTGCAGGGAAAATGTCCTTCCTGATTGTACCTCTCTGGAGAGCTGTGCAGCTTCTCTCTGCCATATGAGGTCCCGAAATGAATTTAGAGATCTCCTGGGGCCACTAGGTAGAGACGAATAGTCTATACCAGCAGCAGTGGGCCATAGTTGTGAATTATTCGTGCAAAGCAGAGAGCAAATTCAAATGGTATTTTGCTGGAGTCAGACATAGGCTGTGGGGCAGTGTGGTGCATTTCCTTCTTAAGGTGGTTTTTTTGATCACACAATTTTTTGTGGTACTGTTTTGATCCATCCTTATTTTTTAAATATCTGGAAGCTTCAGGAAAAGGAAGCGGTCAGGGCTGTTTACCATTTCTAAAGGCTTTGTTTTCATTGTGATGGTTGTCATTAGAGTGGGCTCCATTTTCAATTGCTCATGGAGCATGTGGAGGATATTTATTCTTTATATATAGTCTATATAACAACCAAGCTAAAAACGATGATAACAGAATCAAATCCTCACATGTCAATATTAACCTTGAATGTAAACAGGGTAAATGCACCACTTAAAAGACAGAGTGGCAAGTTGGATAAAGAAGCAAGACCCAACTATCTGTTATCTTCAAGATACTCATCTCACATGCAATGACACCCATAGATTCAAAGTAAAGGGATGGAGAAAAATCTACCAAAACACCAACAGTGATCAAAAAGGACAAAGAAGGGCATTACACATGAAGAAAGGTTCAACTCAACACGAAGATTTAATTATCCTATACATGTATGCACCCAGTGTTGGACCACCCAGATTCATAAAACAAGTTCTTAGACCTATGAAGATAGGTAACCACACAATAATATTGGGAGACTTCAACAACCCACATATGCTATTAGACAGATCACTAGGCAGAAAACTAATAGATATTTGAGACCTAAACTCAACACTTGACCAAATGGACCTAACAGACATCTGTGGAATAGTCCACCCAACAACAGAATACAGATTCTTCTCATCTTCACATGGCACATACTCCAATATCAACCACATATTTGGTCATAAAGAAATTCTCAACAAATTAAAAAAACTGGAATCACCAACCACACTCTCAGACAAGAGCACAATAAAAATAGCAATCAATACCAGGATAATCTCTCAAAACCATAAAATGACATGAAAATTTTAAAAATTTGCTCTTGAATGACTTTTGGGTAAAGAATGAAAATAAGCAGAAGTCACAAAATTATTTGAAACTAATGAAAATAAAGATACAATGTGCCAGAATCTCTAGGAAATAGTTACAGCATGTTTAGAGGGAAGTTTATAACTAAATGCCTACATCAAAAAGACAAAGATCTCAAATTAACATCACACATAGAACTAGAAAAACAAGAGTAAACCAATCCCAAAGCTAGCAGAAGAAAATAACTAACAAAAATCCGGTTAACTAAATAAATTTGAGATGTGAAAATCTATACAAAAGATCAATGGGTCCAAAAGTTGTTTCTTTGAAAGAATAAATAAGATTGACAGACATTCACCTAGTGGGCAAAGGGTATGAACAGACATTCTTCAAAAGAAGGCATACAGATGGCCAATGAATCTATGGAAAAATACTCAACATCTCTAATCATTGAGAAATGCAAACCAAAACCACAATGAAATTCCATCTCACACATCAGAATGGCTATTATTAAGAACTCAAAAAACTAACAGATGTTAGTGAGGTTGTTGAGAAAAGGGAGCACTTTTATACTGCTGTTGTAAAGGTAAATTAGTTCAGCCACTGGTGGAAACAGTTTGGTGATTTCTCAAGAAATTAAATCAGAATTACCATTTGACCCAACTATCACCTTATTGGATATATACCCAAAAGAATATAAATTATTCTACCATAAGGACACACGCATACATAGGTTCATCACAGCACTATTCACAACAGCAGAGATGTGGAGTCAAACTTGATGCCTATCAGCGGTGGAGTATGTAAAGAAAATGTGATACATATACACCATGGAATATTATGCAGCCATAAAAAGAACAAGATCACTTCCTTTGCAGCAACATAGGTGGAGTTGGAGGCCATTATTCTAAGCAAACTAGTACAGGAACAGAATATCAAATACAACATGTTCTGTTTTATAAGTGGGAGCTAAACTTTAAGTATATATGGTCACAAAGAAGGGAACAACAGACACTGGACCTATTTGAGGGTGTAGGCTGGGAGGAGGGAAAGGATTGAATAACTACCTATCAAGTGCTTATGCTCCTACATGGATGATAAAATAATCTGTACACCAAACCCCTGCAACACATGATTTACCTATATAACAAACCTGCACATGTACCCCTGAATCTAAAACAAAAGTTAAAAAACCCACACAATGAGACATGACAAAGCGGATATTACCACCGACCCACATAAATACAAAAGTCCTTCTGAAACTATTTTGAACACTTTTGTGTACACAAACGAGAAAGCTTAGAAGAAATCGATAAATTCCTGGAAACATATCACCTCACAAGATTGAACTAAGGAGGGCGGAGCAAGATGGCCGAATAGAAACAGCTCCAGTCTCCAACTCCCGGCGCGAGTGACACAGAAGACCAGTGATTTCTGCATTTTCAACTGAGGTACGGGGGTCATCTCACTGGGGAGTGCTGGACAATCGGTGCTGGTCAGCTGCTGCAGCCCGACCAGCAAGAACTGAAGCAGGGCGAGGCATCGCCTCACCTGGGAAGCACAAGGGGGAAGGGAATCCCTTTTCCTAGCCAGGTGAACTGAGTCACACAACACCTGGAAAATCGGGTAATTCCCACCCCAATACTGTGCTTTAAGCAAACGGGCACACCAGGAGATTATACCCACACCTGGCTGGGAGGGTCACACGGCCACGGAGCCTCCCTCATTGCTAGCACAGCAGTCTGCGATCTAACTGCAAGGCAGCAGCGAGGCTGGGGGAGGGGCGCCCGCCATGGCTGAGGCTTTAAGTAGGTAAACAAAGCTGCTGGGAAGCTCGAACTGGGTGGAGCTCACAGCAGCTCAAGGAAACCTGCCTGTCTCTGTAGACTCCACCTCTGGGGACAGGGCACAGCTAAACAACAACAACAAAAAGCAGCAGACACCTGTGCAGAGGCAAACGACTCTGTCTGACAGCTTTGAAGAGAGCAGTGGATCTCCCAACACCGAGGTTGAGATCTGAGAATGGACAGACTGCCTGCTCAAGTGGGTCCCTGACCCCTGAGTAGCCTAACTGGGAGACATCCTCCACTAGGGGCAGTCTGACACCCCACACCTCACAGGGTGGAGTACACCCCTGAGAGGAAGCTTCCAAAGTAAGAATCAGACAGGTACACTCGCTGTTCAGCAATATTCTATCTTCTGCAACCTCTGCTGCTGATACCCAGGCAAACAGGGTCTGGAGTGGACCTCAAGCAATCTCCAACAGACCTA
>NW_016809238.1:181826-196835 GCF_001698545.2 Rhinopithecus bieti
CGTCCTTTGTAGGGACATGGATGCAGCTGGAAACCATCCTTCTTAGCAAACTATCACAAGAACAGAAAACCAAACACTGCATGTTCTCACTCATAGGTGGGAACTGAACAATGACATCACTTGGACTCGGGAAGGGGAACACCACACATCGGGGCCTATCATGGGGAGGGGGGAAGGGGGAGGGATTGCATTGGGAGTTATACCTGATGTAAATGACGAATTGATGGGTGCTGACGAGTGGATGGGTGCAGCACACCAACATGGCACAAGTGTACATATGTGACAAACCTGCACATTATGCACTTGTACCCTAGAACTTAAAGTATAATAATAATAAAAAAAAAAAAAAAAACCAAAAAAAAAAAAAAAAAAAAAAAAGATTGAACAAGAAGAAAGAAATCCAAACCAATAACAAGTTCTGAAATTGAATGAGAAACCTACCAACCAGAAAAAAACCATGCACCAGAAGGATTCACAGCTGAATTCCACCAGACATATAAAGAAGAGCTGGTAACAATACTATTGAAATTATTCCAAAGAATCAAGGAGGAGGGACTCCTTCCTAACTCATTCTATGAAGCCAGTACTGCTCTGGATACTAAAATCTGGCAAAGACACATGGAGAAAGAAAACTTCAGGTCAATATCCCAAATAAACATAGGCACAAAAATCATCAATAAAATACTATCAAACCTAATCCAGTAGCACATCAAAAAGATAATTCACTATGATCAAGTAGACTTTATTCCTGTGATGCAAGGTTGGTTCAACATAAGCAAATCAATAGATGTGACTGATCACATAAACAACTAATAATTAAAACTACATGATCATCTCAATAGATGTAGAAGAAACTTTCAATAAAATTCAACATGCCTTCATGTTAAAAACCCTTAGCAAACTGGGCATTGAAGGAACATACCTCAAACAAAAGCCATGTATGACAAACACACAGCCACATAACACTGAACAGGCAAAAGCTGGAAGAATTTTCCTTGAGAACTGGAAGAAGACAAGGGTACTCACTCTCACCACTCCTTTTGATGACCATGAGATCAGTAATGAAGACTCCTCTTTACCTTCTAATACTGGCAATTTTTTATCATCTCTTCTTTTCTTTGTTGGCCTGGTACTACGATTTGAATCTTTGTCCGTTCCGAAATTTATGTTGAAATTTAATTGACATTATAACAGTGTTAAGAGGTAGGACCTTTTAGAGGTGATTAGGTCATAAGGGTTCTTCCCTCATTATTAAATTAATGTCAGTGTGAGTTTGTTAAAAAGGAAGGAGTTTGTCTACCCTCCCTGCATCTTGTCCAGTGCTGTTTTTTGGGATATTGTCAGGTCAATATCCTTCTACCTTCCATCATCTGGTCCCTCAGTTTTAGACTTCCCAGCTTCCTGAACTGTACAAAATAAATTTCTGTTCATTATAATTTACCCAGTCTCAAGTATTCTGTTGTAGAAGTAAAGTGAACTAAGATATCTGGCTATCAGTTTATCGATTTCATTGTTCTTTTCCAAAAGCCAGAATTTTCTGTTGTTGATTTTTTTCTATTGATTCCCTGTTTTCAATGACATCAATTCCTTTTCTAGTTTTTATTATTTTATTATTTTGTGCTTGGTTTGGGCTTAAATTTATGTTCTTTCTATAGTTTCCTAAGATGTAAGCTTACATTGTTGATTATAAATATTTCTTCTTTTCTAACATGTGCAGCTACTGCCATTTTCCTTAAGCTATGCTTTTGCTACATTTCACAAATTTTGATAAATTGTATTTTAATTTTTATGTATTTCTAAATATTTTAAATGTCTGAGACTATTTTTGACCTTTTTTAGAGATGTATTTGCGTGTTTGGATTTTTCAGGTATCTTTCTGTTATTGATATTTAGTTTAATTTCATTGTGATTGAGAACATATTTTGTATAATTTATATTCTTTTAAATATGTTAAATTGTATTTTACTTATTGCTCATATGTAGTCTATCTTGCTAAATGTTCCACCTGAGCTTGGGAAGAATAAAAATATTCTATATATTTCAATTAGTTCAAGTTGATTGATGGTATTGTTTATTTTGATTATATCCTTATTGATTCTCTGCCTGCTGAATCATTTTCAATTACTGAAAAAGAGATATGAGATTCTCCAACCGCGGGAGTGAATTTATCTGTTTCTGCTTTCAGTCCTATCAACCTTTGCCTCATGTATTTTGATGCCCTGTTGTTCAGTGCATACACATTAGGGATTGCTATATCTTCTTGAAGAGTTAGTCCTTTTATTATTATGCAATGTTCTTCTTTATCCCTGATAATTTTCCTTATTCTGAAGTCATTTGTCTGAAATTAATATAGGTATTTTAGCTTTCACTTGATTAGCATCAGCATTGCATTCCTTTATATATATATATACATACGTGTGTGTGTGTGTGCATGTGTGTGTGTGCATGTGTGTTTGTGTGTGTCAAAGGGGTTTCTTGTTGACAGCATATAATTATAGACTCCTAGACTGTGAGAAAATAAATTTCTGCTGTTTAACCTATTCAGTATATGCTATTTTGTTTTAGTAGCCCAAATGAGACTGATACAGTGATATAACTGGTTTAATATCTACTACGTGTGTCACTATTTTCTACTGGTTGCATTTAAAAATATATTGCTCTCTTTTTCTAACTTCTCTGGCTGGCTTTGATTGAGCATTTAATATAATTCCATTTTCTCTCCTTTCTTATTATTTTATTTGATTTCCTCTTTATTCCTTCTCTGATACTCTTCCTTTTTATATAGATCAAAATTCTGACCTATATAATTTTCTTTTCTTTGAAGAACTTCTAATATTTCTTACAGGGAAGGCCTACTTACAATAAACCACTTCAGTTTTATTTGTCTGAGAAAGCCTTTATTTTCCTTTTTTGAAAATAATTTTGTTGGGTATAATACTCTAGGTTGGCGGTATTGTTTTTCTTTCAATACTTTAAATATTTCGCTTCACTGTCTTCTGACTTGCATGGTTTCTGAGGATAAGTTCAATATAATTTTCATCCTTATTTTTCTACAGGCGAGGTGAGTATTTTTTTCCCCTCTGGCTTTAAAAAATCTCTCTCTCTCTCTTTCTGCAGTTTTAATGTGATATGACATGGTGTTGATTATTTCATATTTATCCTACTTGGTGTTTTCTAAGCTTCCTTGATTTTGATTTGGTGTCTGTCACTAACTTTTGAAAATCCTAGACATTATTACTTTTAATATTTCTCCTCTTCTCCTCTCCTTCTTTTTCTTTTGTCATTCCAAGTACATGAATGTTATACCTTTTGAAATTGCCCCACAGTTCCTGGATGCTCTGTTTTTAAAATTTTTATTATCTTTTGTATTTTCTCTTTGTATCTCTGTTTGGAAGTTTCTGTTACCATATTTTCAAGTCCATGCCCAGTCTCCTGATCAGTCTTCTAATGAGCCCATCAAAGACATTCTTCATTTCTATTACAGTGCTTTGACTAGCATTTCCTGTTCACTCTTGATTAGAGTTTCCGTCTCTCTGCTTACAGAACCCATCTGTTCTTACATGTCTGCATTTATACTAGAGATTTTAACATAGTAATCATAGTGTTTAAGTTGCCTAATAATCTCCAAATCTATCTCATATCTGAATTTTGTTATTATACTTGCTTTGTCTCATTAGGTTCTATTTTATTTTGTTTTATTTTATTTTATTTTATTTTTTCTTTGCCTTTTAGCATGACTCGTAGTATTTTGTTGAAATCTGGACATGTATTGAATAACAGGAACTGAGGGAAATAGGCCTTTAGTGTAAGGTTTTATGCTTCTCCGGCTGGGGGTTGGGCTGTTTTCATGTTTATGGTAGATGTAGTTGCCAAAGGCTTCACTTTCCTCATTTATGTCGCCCCTCTTGTATTTGGCTTCCCAAAAAGCTACTCCTTAAATAGAATCTGTGTCTTGCAGCTCTCCACTCTTACTGTACTGAAGCCCTGTTGGTGATAAGGTACAAGAGGAGAAATATTCTATAATTTTATGATGGTATCTCAGTGTTTTAGTGTGTCTGTGTGTCTGCACTGTGACTTTTATGGGTGTTTCTTAACTTGTTTATTCTCTCCTTGGGTGAGATAGAAAGGCTGGAGGAAACTGGGATTGGATAAATACCTTTCTCACTGGTGGTATAAACATTTGGAAAAGTTGTTTCTCCTAGAGGTTAGGCTTTTGTCGTAGAGCATGTTCTGGATTTCTCTCAAAATGATTTATTTTCCCTTCCTCCTACTAAAAGTAAGAATTTTTTTGTTTTTAATTTCCATGACTTTTTCACCATGAGAACCTGAGGATTCCTGGAGATAAAATTCAGAAAAGTGTGACAGCCCCTCTAGGACCTGGGTGCACAAGAAGTCTTACTCTAAGCTAGTTTACACTCGGCCTCTAGCAATTCATCAAAATAATCATTAAAGTGTTTCTACCAGTTTATAGCTCTTGTGGCTTCTGCAGCAGATAAGCTAATCTCAGCCGTGATTCTCTGTATTTGGCTATGATTCTCTGAGTTTGGCCATGATTCTATGTATTCATCTATTTTTCTAAATTTCAGGGACACAGTTTTTCCCCTGAACTAAATTCTCTGATGAATTGAAGGAAAGTTATTGATTTTCAATATGTTGGGCTTTTTCTTAAAAGGATGCAAAGAATGACTTCCAAGCTTTTGACATGTTGTAGCTGAAACTGAAGGTGTTTTAGGTGTTTTTTATACATTGGACGATCAACTTTCTCTTTGTTATAATACAACTGTTTTATTTATTTATTTATTTATTTATTTATTTATTTATTTATTGAGATGGAGTTTTGCTCTGTTGCCCAGGCTGGAGTGCAGTGGCACGATCTCAGCTTACTGTAACCTCCATCTCCCGGGTTCAAGCGATTCTCCTGCTTCAGCCTCCTGAGTCGCTGAGACTACAGGTGTGTGACACTACGCCTGGTGAATTTTTTTTTTTTTTTTTTTGTATTTTTAGTAGAGACAGAGTTTAGCCATGTTGGCCAGGCTGGTCTCAAACTCCTGACATCAGATGATCCACCCGCCTCAGCCTCCCAAAGTGCTGGGATTATAGGCGTGAGCCACCATACCCAGCCTGCAATTGCATTTAATCAGTTGAATTAGTGATAACAGAAGGACTATCACTGATTGTTGCAAATGGTTTTAGCCTTCAGAGACAGGATTCTATTAGGCTTTCTTTCTACCTTTCCACCCCATCTCCCACTTCCCAGCCCAAATATTACATTCTGTTTGACAACTTCAAGTATGTTATGTTCAAAGTAAGGAAACAATCAAGATTGATGAATTCCTGCAGGTGCTCTTTAAGTGTAGTTCAAAAGTATGAATGCTTTTGTAGACCAGTTTGGAAAACAGTGAAACCCTAGGACACTGATTTGGGTTGATTGGCATGATTCCAGGACACAGAACCCAGAGAGCTATCTGCTCTGCCTACTAGCTTCCTTTCCCAGTGCCAGCAAGTCCTTCCAACTCACGTTAGCATTTCCTTGTTCATGATTTGCCATTAACTCATACACCAGCATATGGTCTTGGAACCATCTGTTTCAGGATTACCTGGGATGTGTGTTTAAAAGTTCATGTCCTAGACCTGAGTCAAGATCTTAGGATGTCGGGTGTCAGAATCTGTGAGTATAAATCCCTTTTGCTCCTGCTCCACAACCACAACCACCATGGTTCTCATGTTCACTTGAATTTGAATCCTACTGCTCTTAGAGTAGACATTTAAGAAACCACTAAGTTAGATTAAGTATGTATGCATACTGTACAATTCAAGAGTATTAACTGAATACTATTGTGCTGTAAAGAAGATAAAAGGAAGGCTATATATGATTCATGCCTTCAAAACACAATTTACTAGGGGAGATAGGATAAAACATCTAATTATGATACTCATCAAATTTAGAGACATGTAGTAATAGAAGCAACAAGGATTACTTCTACTTAAGGGGATCAGGAAAGATTAGTGGAGAAGGTGACATTTACATTAAGCTCTGAGGCTTGTAGAAGGAAAGGCGTGCATTCTAGGCAGAGGAAGTCCCGGGAGCAATAACAAGGACCTTGGCAATGACTGGCATGTGTGTGGCAAATGTAGGAGAACTAAGAGGAAGAGATGAAGCCAAAAAGTAAACTGCGACTATGACAGTCCTTGAATACCAATTGAAGGAATTCTGCTTTATTCTGTCATTAAAGGGGGGAATGGTTATTGAAGGTTTCTGAACAGTGGATGACATGGTTACCCTTAAGAAATATTATGGCAGCAATGTGAAAGGAAAGACTAAGGTGAAGGACAGTTGGGGGCTGTGCCAACAGTCCATGTAATAGATAACAAAAAGCTAATCTGTGGAGCAGCAGTGGAGGCAGAGAAGAGGGAATCTGAAGTATACTAGAAAGTTTTAGATTTGCTGCATGGTCCAATTTATTACCAAAGAAAGGGTGTACTACAAGCACGGTGGCTCACGCCTATATTCCCAGCACTTTGGGAGGCCAAAGTAGGAGGATCACTTAAAGCCAGGAGTTTGCGACCAGCCTGGGCAACATAGTGAGACCCTGTCCTTAAAAAAAAAAAAAAATCAGCTGGCTGTAATGGCATTTGCCTGTAGATTTAGCTACTCAGGAGGCAGAGGCAGGAGGATCACTTGAGCCCAAGAGTTTGAGGTTGCAGTGAGCTATGATTGTGCCACTGCACTCTAACCTGGGTGACAGAGAGAAAGAGAGAGATCCTGTCTCTTAAAGAGAAATAGGGTAATGTTGAAATTGATTCAGGTTTCTAGTTTGTGTAAGTGGATGAGTGGTGACAATATGCAAGTATAAACAGACTCAAGTCTGTTGGAAGGCGTACCCATCTTAGGTGCTTTTGTAGATAAATATAGCCTCCAAAAATTTGAGGTGATGAAATTTAGCTGTTATGCAATAAGGGTAGAACATATAATGAAAACAGCTCTCAGACAAAATTCTGCCACACATTTAGACATGTATTAAATATTTTCTAAGTGGGCATAAAACAATGCATACAACCTGTCTTGTAACCTTGTTGACATCCCATTTGTCTGTTCTTTTAAGTAACTGACCCAAGCTTACATTAAAGGTTCATTTGAGGCTGACTGAATAATTGAGGCAGGATTCAGGCACCTTTTTATTAACAATCCGGAAACTTGGATCCTCTGATTCAGTGGCTGGACACAGAGGGCCCTCTAGGGATCAAGTCTTGAGTGTCTTTCCTAAAGTGAGACTAAAGGGCTTGTTAGAGCACTTATTCCATGCTTAGGCAAGAATTAGAAATATCATTAAAGTATCCTCAAATCTTAACTATCACTAATTTCACCAAGGAGGTTTTGTTTCTGAAATTCATTATACTACATAACAATATGACATCCAAGGCCAACATAGCTGGACCGGTATAGAAGGTACTTTAGAATGTGGCCTTTCTGATGGGATGGTAGCTTTCTAACTGATCATCCAAGAAATGAGAGTTCCAATTAGGACAGCTGACTTCCCTAGAGTGTACTTTAAACAAACATGCACATATTTACATCACTCTGTCTAAGGTGAAGTATTTTAAAGTAAGTTGCATATATGGTAACACCAAGATCTGGGACTCAAGAAGAGAAACGATTTCAAGGAAAGAAGAATAATTTGCTTATGTAAATCCTGACATTCTACAAAAATATACAACTACCCATAATAGGAGATTTTTTGACCATTAAAAAAAATCTCTTTTCAAATCTACTTGTTCTTCGCTTATCTTTGGCACCATGTAAAATCCTCTGCCAATAGAAGAATACAGCAAAAACTAAAAGTGGCCTTTCCACCAGCAATTTTTTTTTCCTAGGCTCTGCATTTGAGAAAATTGGTTTTCTAAAGGAGGAATAAGGCAAGAGCATATTGTAACAAAGACTGGCCAAAGAAACAATACATTCCAACATGTATGGATTTTAAATGTGTTGATTCTCATAGAATGCTGCAGGAAATGGGAGTATGCAATATGTCTGTAATCCAATTTGATTCAGTGACACTGAGACTTCTTCATCTTAAATTCAATGAGGAGCTTCAGAGGGTACATGAAAAATAATTCTGTCTGTAGAGCCATGGCAAAGGATCATGATGGCAAAAAAGACAGAGTGAGCCTACCTACACCAGTAGCCTATCTTTGATCTCTCCCTTCCACGCCTCCTGCTGCCTGCCCACTCTGCCCCTTGCACAAAGCATGGATGAATAGCACAGGACAGGGCTGTGACACAAGCTAGATGCTCTTTATTTGAATCTGGTTTCACCCTTAACTGGTTCTGCAAGTCCAAGATCCTGAAATGACTTGACTGCAGTTTTCAATTCTGTAGAAAGGAGATAGGAATTGTGCCTGTCACAGAAACTGTGTGGGTATTACAGGAGCTAATGCATGTGAGGTGCTTAACAAAGGGCTGGGACACGGTACTTAATATGTGTTAATGAGACCATTGCAGTATAGTATTGGGTGAGCAAGAACTCTAAATTGTTTTTGCAAAAGAACTAGCGTTTGTATTTTCTTTGTTGGATAGACTCACATTTTACCTTGCCTCAGATTTTCTTCATTCAGGCAGGAATCAGTTGAGCAGTACAGTACTTGTTAGTTAGGTAAAAGTAAGGCCGATTTCCTTTGAGGAAGAAAGAGGAGAACATTTGGTAGCCTGACAAGGGAGGTCCCTGTCAATATCCCCTGCTATATAAAGGTGAGTGAATTGGCATATGGGGTCAAAAAGCCTCCTTAGAGTAAGAGAGACCTCTGTCACCCATTTTGAGGTTCAATATTATCAGAAACTCTGTGGTGAACTCCCATGATTTGAGATTAGTCAGCAGTGTCAAACAACCCATGTGATTACACCTGACCAATTTCCAACAGTAACCATGTATGGCAATGAAGGAACCAATAACACTAATGGACTGAGCAGACTTACAATTACTCTTCAATGCCCACAGGGCTGAGTGGTCCACAGGGTTAATAGTTGAAATGAGAGCACCTCAGGGAGGTATTATTGGATTCTGGGTAATATCGGGAAGCAAATTTTAAGAGATTAGTTAAGAAAATACAAGTGATAAAGCCATGTATTATGCAAAGTACTTACGTTGTATTCATGCATCCATCTATCCATTCATTCATTCCTTTATTCCTTCCTTTATTCACCCATCAACATGCATTTTTACAAGTGCTGTTTAAAACAGAGAGCTTTATAAGACATGGTTTTGGTTGCCAAGTGGCCAATACTCATATCAGGGAACCATGTTTCATGGGATAATGCATGAAGGACTATCATTACATTTGCTTTGTTACTATTTTGCCAGTAAAACATTGTATACTCAGGAAAGCCTAACCATCACCTTACTACATGTGCTAAATGTTTCACCCTGTGTATGTGTGTATGTGTGTGTGTGTGTACAAGCATTCGTGTTTACAGATTCTCAGAATGACAAAGTATGCCAGTCTTTGCTCAGTTTTAGTGTGGTGACTGCTATTTGGTGTGGAAGTTTGTTTTGCAAAACAATATAGAATTTCCAAAACCTACCAGTACTTGGAGAAGAAACCCTCAGAAAGCATGCTCTGGTGGACTCTCCCTTGTCTGCCAATGGAGACATGAATTTTTGCAATTCAGTTTCAGATCTGGCTCCCATGAAGCCTCTATTGTCTTTTCTTCTGATGACAAATGTAAACTGACCACATCAGAAGACATACTGATGAAGACGGCTTTTCTTGTTACCAAGTAATGAATACCCACTGCCACTTCAGGCCTTATGCGTCTAGAATAGATGAATTCCCATCTGTCATGGATTATCAGATATTTCTGCATCTGTGCAACAAAGGTAATTATTGACAGTACAATAAAAGTAGGACTGCATCTGTGGATTTGCTATCTTTTTTCCTTTGCTAATCTTCTATATTTTCCTTTTTGGTCCCAAGATGATAGAATAAAAATGGTTTTTGGATGCAAGAGGGCATCTGATCCAATATTCCTTAATTAATATAAGCTTTTAAAAATCATTCGAATATCCTCAGATGGTCTTTGAATACCTAGGTAGAAGGAGAAAAAACCTCACAGCACTAATTTAAAAATTCCTATTCATGGCAGCATCTCATGGAAGTACTCTAACCAGCTGTCAAGCAAGGAGGTCTCCCCATAGCTTCTGGACAGCCCCAAGGCTCCCAGAAAGATAGTGGAGAGGATCAGGTTGACAGATTGTTTTTGCTGTCTTAACGAGCACAAATTAACCGATTTTGCTGCAAAATCTCTCTGGATTGTGACAGACAAAACATCTTTCACAACATGTCTTTAGTGGGCTACTCTGGTTTCTTCATGTAGGGGCTGACAGTCTAGCTTGCCAATTGTAGTTTGTTCCTAGTTAATTTTTTGCTATTATGACTCAGCCTTAGCATTTTCTGATGACAGATATTGATATCCACTGCTGGGTCATTTTGTCCGCTTGTTGTTTACTTCCTCTTTGTAGTGAATGCTTTCTTGCAGGCATTAACATGTGTTGTAAAGATCTTCATATTTTGTAATCACTCACTTATATCCATCCATACTCTTCCATGACCCCTGACCAGCCAACTAGGCCACTTGTCACAGTCTGTAAATTCATATATATTTTCCAACTTTGGGTTACTTTTCTCTCCACACAAAGGATATGACCAGGTAAACAAACTAAAGCATTTATCATTGGGAAGAATATCCCTTTTCAATGTTTTTCAATGCCATCCCTGAACATGCTATGGTTGCTGTCCATTTTCTGTTGATGGCTGCATACCAAGTCAAGACATCCATAAACCAAGGTTAATTTTTTTCCTTTCTGGTAGTTGATCAGTTGGTGTCCAGCATATGTCCGGAGGTGTGAGTTGAAAAAGGAATGCTATTATAATAAAGGGGGAAGCTCTGGGTGCCTGGACTTGGGACTTGGACTACCTGCTTATGGAGCTTACTTGTCTTCTCTGGTCCTGCTTGTGATTGATGCTGGATGTACCACTTCCATCTTATGATGAACTATTGCTGGTCCTACCCAACCTTATGACTAGGACCGATAGGACCCAGCCCATGATGAGCAATTGAATTGTATGGTCATGTGTTGTGCCATGGTAAGTACCCCATCTCTAGCAGGGGCCAGGACTATGTCAGAAGTTGTTTTTCAGAAAACATGTAATTACCTGCTATAGATTGTATGGCCTTGCTTCAGAAACCCAGACACCTGTGTTGTGAACTCCCACTGGGGCATGACACAGGCTCCACCTGGCCTCTTTTCTCACCACTGATACCTCTAACACCATTGGGTTTACCTGTCCATGGCCCAAGTGGTGGCAGAGTTGCTTGCTCTGCATCTTGGACTTGCTGTAGAGTCTTCTTCTGTTCTAGACTTAGCAACCCCATTAAAACCTGGAAGCCTTTCCCTTTGCCCAGTATATCAAATGGAGAATATTTTATGTGTGTAATGTAGGTGATATGATTTGGCTATGTCCCCACCCAAATCTCATCTTGAATTCCCATGTGCTGTGGGAGGGACCCGGTGGGAGGTAATTGAGTCATGGAGGCAGGTCTTTCCGGTGCTGTTCCCATGATAGTGAACAAGTCTCATGAGATCTGATGTTTTTAAAAAGGAGAGTTTCCCTCACAAGTTCTCTTCTCTTGTCTGCCACCATGTGAGACGTGCCTTTCACCTTCTGCCATGATTGTGAAGCCTCCCCAGCCACGTGGAACTATGAGTCCATTAAACCTCTTTCTTTTATGAATTGCCCAGTTCTTGGTATGTCTTTATCAGCAGCATGAAAATGAACTAATACAGTAACTCGTTAGGCATTATGCTTCTTTTTATTTTATGTTTTAGTGGTGGGAACTGCAAGGTACACTAATTTGGAAGGGATGTCAGCATGTTTCTGACCACATGGGCCCCTGAAATTTTATAAATGTTTCAGGCCCCACAATTTTCTCAGGGCCCATATGCTACCCTGTTGGGCACATATCTACTACCAAGACCTCCTGTATGCCAGCTATCTCTTGCTTATTTGCCCCTATAACTATAGTATCATTGATGAAATTGATCAATGTGAAGTTCCGTAGGATATCTACATGGTCCAGATTTCTTTGGACTATGTTGTGACTGCAGTAGGAAAGTTATCCTTGGATAAAACTATACATGTATGTTTTTGCCTGATTTATGTACATGTCAATGGTTTCCAATACTCTTTTTTGATTAAGATAGAAAAGAATTTATCTGATGAATTAATCACTGCATATGCTGTACCTGAGGACATATTAACCTGCTCTAGCAAAAATATTGAATTTGGCACAGCAGCTGTGGTTGGAACTATAATTTGGTTGAATTTGTGGTAATATTCTACCTTCAGGACGCACCTATTTTTTCCAGAGGTCAGACTGGTAAAATAAGCAGATATATGATAAGGATGACTACCTTGGGATCTAGAGGTCTTCAAGAGTGGCATTAATTTCCACTCTTTCCCACTCTGGTGCAGTATTTTAAAATTTGCTATCTTGGCTGGGCATAGATGATTGGTTTTAAAGACTTCTGCTTGGCCTTCTTCACCATGATAGCTTTCAGTCTATAGGCCAAGGACAAAATGTGGAGCTTACTTCAGGTGTTAAGCGTATCAATCTCAACTATACATTCAGGAAAGGGAGAAATGACTACAGGGCAGGTCCATGGATCCAGTGAACTTACTGCAAGCTGGATTTTGGCCAGGACTCCATTTATAACTTGGTTTCTGAGTGCTCCTCAATATAACAACAGACTATTATGACATTGCTATAGTTTGAACACATTCCCAAATTTAGTATGTTAAAACGTAATCCTGAAATTCATATGTTGATTGGAGGTGTGGCCTTTGGAGGTTATTAGGATTAGACAAGGTCATCAAGGTAGAGCCCCATGATGGAACCCTGATGGCTTTATAGGAAGAGGAAGAGACACTCGAGCTGACACACTCTTGCCCTCTCACCACGTAATAACCTCTGCCATGTTATGGCACAGAGAGAAGGCTCTCATCCAATGCAGGCACTATGTCCTTATACTTCCCAAACTTTCCTCCAAATGGATCTATAGCCATTTAGTCAGGTAAGTGTGTAAAATGTGAAAGCTTGGTAGAATCATTGCCATAGTACATGCTATGGTGTTTTAGGATCTTTCTTCCTGAGGACCCAGTTCTCTCTTTGATCAATGGGCTTCAGGTCTTAAATTGGCTCAGGTCTAGAAACTGAACAAGGGTAATGACTTATTAGGGTGATTATGCTTAGTCTGCTGATCCTCTGTACTTAATTTATTTTGCTGTAGCAGGCTGAGTATTATCCCAGTCGACTGCCCATTTACTTTGCCTGTAAAGACACATCTCCTATATTTTCTATAGATCTGACCCATTGGAAGACACTCTAACCTTGCCAGGAACCACAATTAATCATTATACCCTGGATTCCATTATTTAAGCAGCACCACATGGCCTCAATTGTTTTGGGGTGTTATCAACTCCACTGCTATAAGTCAAGTAAATAACAACTTTCTCACTATCAGCTATGGCCCACTCTAGCTCTGGTGGTTGCTGGAGCTACCACTGCTCTAACAAAAACACTGCATCTGGCACAGCAGCTGTGATTGGAGCTACTATTGGGTTGAGTATGTGGTTGTCTACGTTTAGGTGATGCCATTGCCCCTCTTACCAATACATTTATTTGTTCTTGGTCAATGTTCATCTCTGGGGCCTTACTGTGGAGCTTAATCATCCAGTGGCTCTTCTGGCCTTATGTCACAGCTCCATGACAGGATGTGTGTTGCTCCAAGGAGACTGTGTCCTTGGGCAAGGTGGCTCTCTACAGCTGAGGTAGATCCTAAAGGAGCTGACACATGGAAGCTGCTCACTGAGTATATCCCCTGCTGCTGAACGGAAAGTACTTTGTAAGGGATCTGGGGCAGCACACCTCCATGTCTACCACAAGTGATTAAGAGGGTTTGTATTGGTATTCTTGCTGTTTTGTGAGAACTCTTTGCAGAACTGAAGTTTTTCTTTTGTTTTGTTTTGATTTAAGGAGCTAGAACTGGGACACTATGAGTACCTTTCTACTTTTGTGTATTATTTGTACATAAAAACCCAGACATAGCTGCCTATTTCTTCCCTATGTCTAGGCTTAGGTTAACTTTTTGAAGAACACTATATATTTACTTTATTATATGAAATGAAATCTTTGCAGGTAATCCTTTTTGTCCTCATAAAGACTTGAGTTACAAGAGCCTTTTCTGAGGTCCTTCAGCTGGGTGGCCCAACCATTATCGGTCACGATGACCCTGCTGCCTAGAGCGAGTATATGAACAAAGAATCCCTGGAGCCAGTTTGGTGTACCATCCTGCCACAAGCAGGTGGTGAGTAATTTCATCCAGTTGTGGAGAAAGAATCTTGACACACCAAAGTCAGGTCAAAATTGATTTAATTATTTTATTGTATTGATGGGGCCTTGAAATCTTTTCTTTTCTTTCTTTCTTTCCTTTCTTTTATTATACTTTAAGTTCTAGGATACATGTGCATAACGTGCAGGTTTGATACATATGTATACTTGTGCAATGTTGGTGTGCTGCACCCATCAACTCGTCAGCAACCATCAATTTGTCATTTATATCAGGTATAACTACCAATGCTATCCCTCCCCCTACCCCTCCCACTCCCCATGATAGGTCCCGATGTGTGATGTTCCCCTTCCCGAGTCCAAGTGATCTCATTGTTCAGTTCCCACCTGTGAGTGAGAACATGCGGTGTTTGCTTTTCTGTTCTTGTGATGGTTTGCTAAGAATGATGGTTTCCAGCTGCATCCATGTCCCTACAAAGGACGCAAACTCATCCTTTTTTATGGCTGCATAATATTCCATGGTGTATATGTGCCACATTTTCTTAATCCAGTCTGTCACAGATGGACATTTGGGTTGATTCCAAGTCTTTGCTATTGTGAATAGTGCC
>NW_016809238.1:200584-221977 GCF_001698545.2 Rhinopithecus bieti
GGGATGTCTCCCAGTTAGGCTACTCAGGGGTCAGGGACCCACTTGAGCAGGCAGTCTGTCCGTTCTCAGATCTCAACCTCCGTGTTGGGAGATCCACTGCTCTCTTCAAAGCTGTCAGACAGAGTCATTTGCGTCTGCACAGGGTTCTGCTGCTTTTTTTGTTGTTGTTGTTTAGCTGTGCCCTGTCCCCAGAGGTGGATTCTACAGAGACAGGCAGGTTTCCTTGAGCTGCTGTGAGCTCCACCCTGTTCGAGCTTCCCAGGGGCTTTGTTTACCTACTTAAGCCTCAGAGATGGCGGCGCCCCTCCTCTAGCCTCGCTGCTGCCTTGCAGCTAGGTCGCAGACTCCTGTGCTAGCAATGAGGGAGGCTCCCTGGCCGTGGGACCCTCCCGCCCAGGTGTGGGTATAATCTCCTGGTGTGCCTGATTGCTTAAAGTGCAGTATTGGGGTGGGAGTTACCCGATTTTCTAGGTGTTGTGTGTCTCAGTTCCCCTGGCTAGGAAAAGGGATTCCCTTCCCCTTGTGCTTCCCAGGTGAGGCAATGCCTCGCCCTGCTTCAGCTCTCGCTGGTCGGGCTGCAGCAGCTGCCCAGCACCGATTGTCCGGCACTCCCTAGTGAGATGACCCCAGTACCTCAGTTGAAAATGCAGAAATCACCGGTCTTCTGTGTCACTCGTGGTGGGAGTTGCAGACTGGAGCTGTTCATATTCGGCCATCTTGCTCCGCCCTCGAAATCTTTTCTTAATCAGAGTATTTTTTTAAGTATGCTACACCTAATAATGCCATTTTCTGCTTAAAATTCTTTAGTGGTTTCCCACTATCTTCAGAAAATGTACAAAGTCCTCAACATGGTCAATGAGGCCCAAGCATGATCTGAACCCTGCTCACCTCTCCCATCTCAGTATATCCTTGTTATAAAAAAAGTGTATTGTAAATAGACAAGTTATAGTTGTATGTATTCATAGAGTACAAAATGATGCTATGATTTTGTAATACAAATGTGGAATAATTAAATCAAGCTAATTAACATATCCATCCTCACAAATATTTATCATATATCCTGAAAGAGGTACTAGATATATAGGATTGAGCCATACAAATAACTAGAGGAAAAGATATACTTAAAACACATAATGACACAAATAATGATTTAATTATCGCTATAAAAAGACTACTTTTTTTTGAAGGTAGACTGTTATAAAAACAAATGCAATCTTTCCTGCCTTAGCAAAGCATTATTATTTGGCATTATTTCAGTTGTTTTTTGTGCAGAAGCATCCTTAGGTGTGTGGATTTGTCTTTGTTCAGTCACTGACTCCTACCAAAATCCAGCGGTGTCCCAGCAGGCTGCTCCCAGCAGTTAGGTTTGTTCTCAGGAGCCAGCCCCTCCTGTGTGGGGGTGGGGCGGGCACTGAGGTGTTACTTTCCCCCATATGGTGTGTCTGGTGGTTGGGACTAGAATACAGCCTGGTCTCTTGTCTGCAGTTCATTTTCTACTGGTACCCTGCCCGAAACCCGAGACCATTTGATTGGAGGCCAAATGATTGGTCAATCGAAAAATGCAAACTGGTTGATGTCCCAGCTTGGGATGTCTGTATGCCTCTCCTTTGGCTTCTCCCAGGAATGCTTCCTGCTTCAAACTGGACAGATTTCTCTGGAACAAATGACAAAACCTTGCCAGCGCCAGCAGTGTCTGCTGCCACACTTCCCTCCATATTGGATCCCTTGCATCAGGGACTCTTCTGCCTTCTTTAGAAGCTACTCCTCAACCCTTTCAAATAGAGGAATCCTGCAGTGGAACTGGGCCCCTGGCTCTTGCTCCTGTTTTCTTCAATGTCCAGATTTATTTGTTTTCAGGCTTGGATGATGATACATATTTAAGTCCTTAGGTCTCAAAAACACCAAAACAAAACAAACAAACAAAAAAAAACTACAACCCACAAAAATCCCTCTACTCTGTCCTTCAGAAGGGCAACAGGGTGTGGGGCTGGAGTAGGGTGGAGTAGAAAAACAGCTTACACTCATTGCCTTTAGACAAGAGGTGACTGATGGTAAAATGCCAACAGGCAGAAAGAGGGGCCATAAGACACTTCTTGTCTAACGTTTTGCCCTCCCTCCACTCTTGTCACTCTGTGTAGAATCCTGGCTGGCAAGGCTGGCTTGGATGGATACGTACACTTAGACCTCACACTATTGATTTACTTAGGGCTAGGTGCCAGGCTTTTCTTCCAGCCCGTACACAACTAATCAAATTAATGGATGCTGCTGCTGGTTCTCATCAAATGCCATTAAAATATAACTCTTTCATGAATAATTCTAAACATTGGCACAAAGCAATTGATTACAAGAACTATGTATTTCAAATGGGAGGAATAATTGATGTTTTTAACATGTAAATAAGCTTCTAGGGAGTTCTGAGATACCAGTTATAAAAGTACAGCTATAATCACAGTTCGTCTGAGTTTTAGAGCTTCCGATTTGTGTTTATTATCCAATTGTGGCTCTCAGAGTGCAACATGTAAAATGTAAACCTGCTTCATCATCTCAATTTCATTCTGTCTGGTCCTGCCTGTAAACTTACTAAGTGCTATGGGTCTGCACTCAGAGATATGAACTGTAGAAAAACATACAGAATGGGGACATTCTGTTTCCTTTCTTCTAAGAGACTGGCATCTCAAGATACAGAGTCAGTCATCACATAACTGCCTTCCCATCAATCACAGTCAATTCACCCATGAAAAGCTGTAGTAGAAGAAGGAACTGAAGAGTCAGGTGAAGATATTGCACCCTTGTCTCAGAAATTAGTGCAGCAGACTTCCAGCTGCCCCTCTGACTGGCTGCTCTTTGTTTTAACTCTCTCGTACTTTGTCCTGGTTTGCTCTCACTCCCTGCTGTGGGCCTCCCTTACTTGATAGTTTTGTTCAAGTTTTTCTGGCTCAACTGGGATACTCTCTTTAAATTGGATTTTCTAAATTTGCCATTCTTACCTCTCATTCCCCATATTGAATGTAAGAAATAATCCTTCCTCCCTCTTAACTGAAAGGATTTGACTGGCAGAGTCCACTCCCTTACAACATCTATCATGGAGAGGATCAGATAATTTGAGAATATTGTGATACATAAATGAGTCAACTCTTTTTTTTTTTTTTGGAGTCTCGCTCTGTTGCCCAGGCTGGAGTGCAATGGCATGTCCAGGCTGGAGTGCAATGGCATGATCTCAGCTCACTGCAACCTCTGCCTCCCTGGTTCAAGTGATTCTCCTGCCTCAGCCTCCCGAGTATCTAGGATTACAGGTGCCCACCACCACACCCAGCTAATTTTTGTATTTTTAGTAGAGACAGAGTTTCACCATGTTGGCCAGGCTGGTCTCAAACTCCTGACCTTAAGTGATCTGCCTGCCTTGGCCTCCCAAATTGCTGGGATTACAGGCTTGAGCCATTGCCTCCAGCCTGAATGAGTCAATTCTAAACACATTATTTCACTTAATCTGTAGTTATTCAGTCAAATTTTATTGAGTCAGAAACTGTGATAAAAGATAATTAATGTATAATTCCTCCTCCCACATAGGCAGGATCAAAATGTTTATAATCTAATAGGAGACAGAGATATATAAACATACAGTGGAAGAAATGCTAAAGATACTATAATAGATAAAAGGTAGGTCATATAGGAACACAATAGAGGGGCAGTACATTTTATTTTGGAAGATGAAGAAAGACTTAATAAAATAGATGATACTTGAACTGGTCTTGGTTGTTTGGTGGAAAAGGGGATTCCAAACAGAAGACACTGAGCAAAAGCAGAGTTGAGTGGTACAAGTGATGCAATGGAGAGCTGTCAGTAGTTCAACATGGCTGCAGGGTTAGAAGCCACTGGACAGGGGAGAGAAAACCAGAGATGCTGGCATACAGTCTTGAGTGCTAGGCAGTAATCTGCATTTTATTAGTGGTTCTCAAATTGATGTTTGTAAGAGAATCACCTACGGAACTTTAAAAACTCAGCTCAGCTCCAGCTCCATCCCAAACCCACTGAATTGTACTTCCCAGTGTGAGACATGGCTGGGCATATTTTGTAAATGGTCTTCTGATCAGAAATTCCCCAAGCTTATTCCCTGTCCTTTGTGGGCATAGAGCTGAAGAGCATTTCCTAGCATTTCTTGCAGTTAGGCAGAGGCTGTAACTGAGTTCTGGCCAATGGAATGCAAGAAGTGATACATGCTACTTCCAAGTTTATTCCTGAAAATTCTTACAGCATCTTCCTCAGCTGCTCTCCTTCATCACCAGCCTGCTGAATATGCCGAAGACCGTAAGACTCTAGAAAGTCAAAGAACCTCTTGCTGAAACATGTCTGAGTCCCTGAGTCATTGTATGTAAGACCACCCAGTGAACACCCAGTTCAGTGGCCATACAAGCAAGGAATTGATTTTTATTGTGTTAAGCCACTGGGATTTTGGAGTTGTACACAATACTTTTGAAAACCACTGCTGAGCAATAACTGGCCACTGAAAGTGTCAAGTGTTACAATTGGATTTACACTTCAGAAATATTATTCTGGTACAAGTGTGGAGAATAGATAGCACTGGAAAAGGTGAGAGCCAGGAAGATCAATGAAGATTAATTGCAGTCATCTTAGGAATAGAATATGAGATTGCAGCATGGCAGTAGTGATAATGATGGAGAATAGGATAGTGGACCAATTATAGGAGACAGAAATAAATGAAATCTATTCATTTTGAAGACCATTTGGTTATGTAAATGACAGATCCTCTGAGTTTCCCAGTGTTTTTGAAGTTCAACATGTTGCTCCTCAAATTAAAAAACATTATAATTTTTCAAAGATAATTTTATAGTAATCTCATGGTTATCAAGCTTGAAGAGTAATTGTTAAGAGTCCTTTCCTGATCTGGCCATTGCTCTTTGTCTTATCTTACACATTTTGTTTCAGTCAAGAGTAACTGTTTTTAAGTGCAGATCTTTTCTAGTGTGGTTCAGTTGAAGTCAACTGGACTATCAGATAAAATGATGTATTCAAAGCAAATAAGTCTATATGGTAAATGGAAAACTCTGACACTGTTTTAAAATTTTATTCTACAAAGCACTGTGGCTTGGCTGAAGTGTTGCCCTGATTCCACAGGCTGCCAAGGTGAGCTTTCTAAAAGGCAAGGCTAGAGTGACACCCCAATTCAGAAGTGGCTACCTCAACTGCATCCAAATACAGCTGGGAGATCCTAAAGTGCAGGGGCTCAGGTGTATGTGTCAGCTTTCTTTAAAGGCTGAAGACACAAGCACTTTCACTTCAGGATTTATGAAAGGTGGTGAATGACTGGCAAGATGAGAGTGTCCTGATAAGAGAAGCTAGTAAAGCAATCATGAAAGAAATAATTTACAACTCTAGAGCCTAGGAAACCTTGAGGAATAAGTTTGGCCCAGCAGCTCCAAGGGTTTATGACCACTGATTTCAGACAACATAGCTGCTTGCTTTAAACTAAGGGATCTGAACTTCTGTTAAAAGTGAAAAGGGATTACACTGCAGCTTGTAGAGTTCAAAGCAACCGACAGGGACAGAAAACTGGGAGCAAACGGCCTAATCATGTTTAATGGCAGCATCAACTCGGAAGAAGCCGAGGGGGTTCTGTTGAAAGCTGTGCACTAGAGGGGACTGGAGCCCCTGCCTGTCATATTTGCCTCATGTCTGCACGACTTGTTGCAACTACTTGCATGCTTTCACGTATACAGTCTTCTTTGGTCCTCTTCAAAACCTGTGAGGAATTCCCATTCCAGGGAGGAGAATAGGAGAATAACTCATGTGTCAAGGGAAACATCTTCATGGCCAGTCTTGATACCTGGATAAGGATTCTTAAAAATAATAAATTTGGAGTCATCATTTCAAAATATGGTTGTAAAATATGGTTGTCTCTAGAGCCCATATTCAAATTATGCTTCCTAGAACTGGCCATTAGCTAATCTTTTTTTCCCCTTGTTTTAATATTCATAACTACCAGTTCTTCCTCTAACATTCTCCTAGGGATATGTTCAAAACATGCAGAACTCCAGTCTCCCTTCCCCAAAGAAAGTGAAATGACAAAAGAAACAAATTCCAATGCTAGGAATTGTATTGGGACAAATCTGTGTTGTGGTTTTAAAAATGTTGCTTAAATCAAAACACCTGGCAATGAACTGACTGCTTTTGCCATTTAATTTGAACTTATCTGTTTCAATCATATGCTTTAAATTGTAAATTGCATCCAGGCAGCTATTAGAAATTAATATTTAACTTAGATTCTTGAAAGGTAAGAATTGCTAGAAGTTAAGCATATTTGGCTTTAAAATGGCTTTACAACCATTTCCCAGGTTATCCTTACCAAAGATCCCATTTGATACGATACTCTAGTATTTTGATGGGTGTTTATAGATGTTTGTGATGGAAAACTGGAGTCAGACAAGCCTGAATTCCAATCTTAACTTTGCATTTGGCTAGCTTTAAGTCCTCGGGCAAGTCAAAAATCCTCTCTAAGCCTGAGGTTCATCATCTGTATAGTGAAATTAACCATATTTACCTTCAATTGTTAAGGTTAATGTGAGTATTGAATGGAATATTTATTTTCACATAGAAAATATTCAAAATGGTAGTATCATTAATATGAGAATTGAGCAAAGATCTGGATAGGGTGAAAAAGTTTACTAGAGCAAGGAGTATCTATAAATTGGTTTTGTTACTGTAATTCTCAATTATAGATTATAGTGGTCCTTCTCAGTTATGTAAGTCCTTGAAAAGCCCAATAGTACAGTTGGTATTAAGGAATTTAAGACCTTAAGAAAGTTTATGTTGGAGGTAGATATATAAACCTGCGAAATGTGTTTTATATTCACTGAAGTAAAATAATTGATACCTCACACTAAATTAAAATATTATCAGTAGTATACATATTAAATTAGTAATACTTTCCAACTTTGTTTCTCATTAAATTTTTTCAGAATCTCTCTCTAAGAGAAAGTACCTGCAAGATATTTTCATTTACAGGATATCAGCTTTTATATACTGATAATATGCTTACAAGCCATATTTGCCCCGATGTTTGTTCTTCCATCAAGGATGTTCCAGTCTCTCTAAACTGATGTGGTGATTTTTCTCTCTTTTCATGTTGCCTACTGTACTTTGTTTCACAATAACATTTCTCCCCTCCCAGGTCTCATCATGTTCCCTGGGGCAGACAGAGAGTAATTTCAATGCTAGAATGTTTAAGAAGCCAGCTAACCAACCAACCAACCAAACCAACCAGCTTTTTATGTAATACCCTTGCTGAGTTATGTTGAACATAACTTTTGAGTGCTCTACACAACACATAAGAGTACTAGCCTAATGAGAATTTTATGGTGAAGTTCCTTTCATAGAGGCTTCTATCCTCTCCCTGCAGTTTTAAAGCCTGTTTAAATTGCTGTTTTTAATTCTAAGATTTCGTTGCAGCAACCTTCACTTGTTCTCCACCATCTGCCTAACCTTCTCTTTTCATTATAAATATCCACCTACTTTTCTAGTTTCTTCAACAAGAGTGACTTGTGAGTTATAAATACTACATCTAAACTTCCCTAGTTGTTCAAATAAGACAGTTGTAGACCAGTTTAAATGGAAGCAAGCCAAACGTTTCTGAGCTTGACTCTGTTATCTATATTTATTCTCACTAATTACAACTCTATGCACACAAATATGTTTAAATGTCTAAATGGGGATAAATGAGGAAAGTGCCAGTTTATCTGCTGCAGAACTAATTGAGTTTCTCTTGCTCTCTTAAAGGTAAGGGCTGGCTAATAGGCCAGAGTTGGGTTCTGAGGGACAAAGCTCGAGGAAATCAGGCCAGATAGAGTAGTGAGCCAAGTCACAGTCTCAGAGGAAAAAACCAATATAACCCTACTTGTAACTGCCTAACCATGAGTTGAAATTTAAAATAAGGGTCAGTTCAGAGTGAAGACAGATAGATGAGAAGCAATGGCAGGGTACTGAGGTCTTAGCTGAATGTCAGATAATCCAGTTGGCCTCCTGAATTATCAGTTATAGGGACAGTTAAGAGTGATTTATTAGCACTGTTTTTCTCATATTTTATATTGGGCTGTGTTGGTGACCCATGGGGCAGCCAAAGAATGTAATAAAATTGCTTATGGACCCCCGTGGTGAGTTACCATGTATTGAATCCCTCCTTCAAATATGAATGCCTATGTTGGACTTTTTTTCCCTATACTGTCAGCCAGTGGTGCACTGTTTTTGGACATTACTTGTGTGAAATCTGATGCTACAGAAATAAAAAGAAAATTGTACCTGGTTGACTCTTAGGGCAGATGCAGAAGAAATAATTCTTAACATTTTAAATAGAATTTGCCGGTGATCTCAGTTATGCTAAAAGATAAGGTAACATGATAAGTAGCTACCATGGGGAGAAAATAGGGTAATTAATTATGATTATACAATACAAATAGACATGTGGTGATGAGATTTATGACTAAATGTATATTATCAGGCACAAATTCATAGTGTTTATTTAATTTTCCATTTAAACTACTAATGAAGTACTCTATAAATGTAGGATACTAAAATTATGTCAAATTAGTTCAAATTCTGCACTGTGTGGAAGAAAGTACTGTAATTACTGAACAGTAGAAATATAATTGTTTATAGTACTTACGCATCACTGCAATTAAGACATCACATTTGTTAAGCTTTCTTTAGAATCTGTGCTTAGTAATTTTTTAAATCTTTTTTTTTTTTTTAACCTCGATTTCTGAGATTGCTACACATCTCTTTTTAAAATGTCCTTAATGATTTAAAAGTTTTGGTACTCAAAAAGCTCTGTAGAATCTCAGTCTATTAGTATGACTCAGGATTCAAGACTGAACGTGAATGGATTTAATTTTTACTTTGATTTTATTTCATTTTAGTATCTTTACTTGGTATAAATGCAATACCCAAAAGAGGCAGCAAAAGACGAAAGTAGATCCACGTGTAGGTGAGAAAAGGTCACTATCAGTAAATACCGTTCAATAGTGGAAGCCTTAGAAGGCTGAAGTCTTGTTTGACTATTAAAATGTCCTTGGAAATTATTCCATTTGTTACTAAATTTATGAAAACTTTAAATATATATTTTCTTTTTTAATAGTTTTTCTAGCTAATCCCTAGAAACACATAAACATGTTGTTCTAGGTTTGTTATTTTTTTTCTTACTTCTGCTAATTAGATTTTCTCATTAAAACATTTTCCATTAATACCCATGTAAAATTCTCAAATAATATTTTATAAGACATGCATACTGATAATAAACATCTACTTCCTAAATCAATTTCTTTCTTCATTCTACAAGACTATGACTTTCAGAATAAATAAAAATATGGTGCTAGGTGTTTTTACATGTCCCAGAGCTAAAAGTTGAATGTTCTA
The DNA here is from genome assembly GCF_001698545.2 of Rhinopithecus bieti. Lineage (NCBI taxonomy): Eukaryota > Metazoa > Chordata > Mammalia > Primates > Cercopithecidae > Rhinopithecus > Rhinopithecus bieti. Next base: position 210,008 of record NW_016809238.1, read on the forward strand.
GGCTGCCAAAATTTAGTAATAGCTAGTGTTGCCACCTATCACACGTAACATGGTAAGTTCATTTGGATAGTATGGGCAATGGGTTACTATAGTGAGCTTGAGCTCTGCATTTGTGTGTGTGTGTCGGATATGTTTATGATTCTAAGTAGCACCATGCATGGCTATTAAAGGTAAAAGTAACAGCAGGGGCATGGTTCCAAATGCTTAGTAAAGATGTTTATTAAAGCTGGCTCTCAAGTGACAGATAAATGCATAGTTCTATTATGCATGCTAAATTCAGTATGCTGCAAGCTTAAAAGCAGATAGATCAAAACAAGAGAGATTTAAAAAATCATAAAGACAAAATGCAGCTATGTCAGTGTGTGACAGGAAAATATTTTTTCCTTAAAAGTGATTTCCCCTCACCCTGTCAAGAAACATAACCACAATTTATGGAACAAAATTGAAAGCAAGTTGGCAGAGTGTGACTTTTCTTAACTTGCCTGGCATCAAGCTTTAAAAGCCCCAAGCAAATGGACTTTTCTTAAGTCAAGGTAAAATTAAACAAAAAACTACATCACATAATTACTGCTGTATAATTCTTATTTATTAATGTGCAATATTTAGTTCTTAAAAAACAAAACCAAAAAACACACACGCAAAACAAGACATTAAACAAATTCTTTCATGCACGGCTTCTCTACCTGACAAGGTTCCGCTGCATGATTTTTTTGAGGAGTTCCCTTGCTTGGGGTTGGCATATGTTTTTCAATTTTCACTATCCAGAGTCATATTTGCAGAAAGATATATGAATATTGTAAATGGTGGGCTGTGCTGCTCTCACATGATGAAAACTTCAGTTCCTTGGTTGTCTGGGGCTTTGTGTAAATGCCAATAAACTTGAGAGTTCACCCAACTGTGTCTCTTAACCTTTGTTCCCAAAGGTGAAGGGCAGGATTTTTAATTAAGTAGCAATTTATCTTTAATTAGGAAAACATAATTAGGTATTACCACCTAATTGCAATTACTGGTGGGAGAAAGTCACATTTCATGAGTAGTGACCCATGTTGGGTTATAGATCTCCTATTACTGAATTTTGGATCGGTATTTATATTTGGCAGACAGCCAATAAAAATTAAAAGGTGATCACCATGTTTCTCTGCAGTCCAGTTGTCAAAGTCACCAACTCTGCTGCTGAACAAGAAACCAAGAGATACTTCCTGAGTCACATTTAGCTATTTCTGTTTACCGCTCAGACATCAAGTGTAGATCAAAATAGTTGTATACAAAACGCCCATGTGAAATAGGTTAGGTAACTGTTCCACACTTCATTTCTGGTACAGTTAAAAACAGTTTAATGTCTCAAGGCACCACTATGGTTGAACATCAGATACACGGGTCATCAGCTAATCTTCTACTATGCTGTAAAGTCAGTAATAGCTTGTGCAATTGTGAAAAGCAATCTCTAGAGGACTGTTAAGTACACAGTAGGCACGTGTATTATAATACAAATAGAAAACAATGAATCCTAGAAAAAGCATGTTGAGCACCGTTGTGGCATTGTTCATATTTTTACCTAACACTACGTAAACCTTACATATACAAAATGAAAGACTAAATTTTTAAAGTTACACTCAAGGTTGCTTTTTGTGCTATCTCCAAGTCTATCTCCGAGTCTAGTTCGTAGGCGTACTTTTAGAAGTCGTTGGGTCTTGATCAGCTTCTGTTGCACTAGTAGATTCGTTCAACTGTGAGCTCAAGTTTTCCGAGGTTAGGTGGGAAGACTTGTAGACAATCTCATTGAAGTCAGACCTGATGCAAACCAAAGAAGGGTCATTCAAGGGGTCTTCTACTGAAGCCTGGGTGTTTTCTCGAGTGATTCCCATGTCTTTGCTATGTTCTGATGGAGATTTTCTTTTCATGCGAGTGTAAGTTTTGTCTTGATTCTCCATGCGTGGCTCATTTTTCAAAAATCGTCCGAAGAACCAAATAAAGAATCCAAACCACACAAAGGCTATCAGGCTTGGAACAAAGGCCAGACACTTGACATCAAGACTGGCTCCTATGAACCTGCTGTGTAAGAACATGTCTCCCTCAACATATGTTTTATTAGTCCGAGGGTTAGTGTGATTGGACCTCCATTCCCAGGATAGCTTTGTTCTGTTCAAATCTTTTAAACTTTCTGAGTCTTTCACTGTATATATCTTCTGCCCTGGGCCGATATATTGCCCATATTCATGAGGTTTATAAAATATTTGGTTCTTCCACATATTAAGATCCAAAATCAAGACAAGGAAGATAATTCCATAGTTAAACCATTTGCCTGCATTAAAAAAGAAATACTGCATTAATCAAAGGGCCATAAAATTGCAATAGGGTTTTCTTCAATAAAATGAGGATAATGGTATAATAGCATAAATTATTAATGTTTTAGACTGGTTAACAATTAATTTTTTGAGAGTGCTGTGCTGCCATTAAGTGAATTGGCAAAGGGAATTTACTAAATGGATTCTGGGCATATGAAAACACAACTGTAGGTCCCTGAGCCAGTCATTTATGGTATTTATACTAACAAGATCAAATCTCTCTGTTTTATAGGCACCACAGCTATACTCAAATTTGGTTCCATGTAGGTTATCCTCTAGAACATTTCAATTAATGTGAAAAAACAAAGTCTAATGAAATTCTTAGAAAAGTTCAATGTATGATTGAACATCTTTTACAGTTTTATAATTATGTCTGGGCAAGAAATAAATCATTTTTGCAATGCAAGCACAGCAGTTATAATATGAATTCATATTGCTGTTTGTAGGTGACCTGTTGATTAAAACCATTAGTTGATGTGATTCGATCATAATCCTTGGATTTATTTCAAGACTTTAAAAATAATTGCATCAAATTCTATTGAACAGAATGGTTTATCAGACATAAATGTAACCATCACTTTATGAACTGCTTGAAAAGATATATTTGAAAGAGATTGCAACTACTAACGTTTCTTTATTTAGTATTTAAAAATTTACATTTAAATACAATATTTAATGATCTATTATCAAATGAAAGGTTTTACATTTGCAAATGGAAAGAATGTGGAAAACTTTTCAGGTATACTAGAGTCCATTATAATTTTTATTATAATTTCTACAAATGGACAAAAAGTGAAAAAACTTTCAAGAGATACTAGATTCTATTATAATTTTTTCCTTATAAATTATTGCAAGTTTTACAGCATAATGTATATTATAATAATACAGTAATACCTGCCTTATAGGTTTGTTGTAGCAAGTTAGGGGACATATGTACCAGGTTCCAGAAGCTTTAGTTAAAATAATTTTATGCATTATGCCAAAATTTTTTTCTTTTGTATTTGAAGTAACATTATTTAACATTATTGTTACTGCTTCATATGATTATGTATTTGGCAATATACAGTCTAACAAAATATCCAGCTACATAAAAATATAAAAGACATAACTGTGAGGAGTTTAGGAAAGTATTTTATCATCATAATTACATATTTTATTAAAGCTCCTATTATAGGTAAGACTAAATACTTTTAATCCTGGCTCCAAAATTACTAGCTGTGTGATCTGGACCCAGTTGTTAAATTCTCTAAAGCCCAGTTTCTTTACATGTAGAAAATAATAGTATTTATTAAAGTTGTCAGAATTTCATGTGATTACTAGATGCTAAGAACAATGTCTGGTACATAATAGGGGTTTACTAGATACTAAGGACAGTGCCTGGTACATAATAGGGGCCCAGTAATTATTATAATTATTATCACGAAAGCCTTGCCTAAACCATGATAATTTTTTTATTTGCATGAGAAGGTGCAACTTGCTCCTCTACAAAGAGAACTTACCTAAACTATATGAAGGGAAATAGTAAATCTGCTTGTCCTGACATTGTTCAGCTATATAGAGTTTATAATATTTGAAATGAAAACTCTTGCCTGAATGATTTTTTTGGGCATACCCAACTGGAAAGTAATTCTGAACACTGGGAATGTTGTTTCAGATATTATAAAATATTTATAGCATCTGGTGTTGTTAAGTTCAAACCACTCATGAGATCTTCAAAACTAAACCAGGTTCATACTAAGGATCAACCATAATAGACTCTGTGTAGAACACATTGGTAGATGCTGAAGACATATGTTTCTGCCCTTCAGAAAGGACTTCATCATCTTGTTAGGGGAACAGGACAGAGATCAACAGATAAATAATAAGAGGCTACATCTGAGAGGTGCCAAATGAGTGATACAAACCATAAATGCTGTAGATATTGAGGAAATGGAAAAAAAACTGAAGGATACTTTCTGCAGGGAAGATTTTGAGGAAGGAACAATTCATGTGGTCCTTGAAGAACAAGCAGGACAGAAAACAGTTTGGAAAATTCTGTGTTTATTTTAGTTTATGCTTTCAGTATGTTGCAGATAGAACAGTATATATGCAAAGATGAGATGACATGGAAGAAAGAGGCTGAGGGGACAGCAAACAAAAAGAGTGGAGATTATTGTAGAAAAAGGCCAGAAAGGGATGAGAAACAAGAGAAATGAAAAAGTTCAGAGATTCTTATGCAGTATTAAGGAGACACTAATCTGTAGATGCCATGACAGAAAGCAAGTTGAAGGAGGGGCTTTGGGTTCTCCTCTGTTGTAGGAGCTTTATATTTATTCTCTTGCTGTAAACTGTACGTGTTACAAAGCCAGATCACATGGTGGGGGAAGAGGTCCTTGTGCTTGTATGACTGATCACCATCTCCTTTTAAATTTTTATTTTCCTTTTGAGACAGTGTCTCACTCTGTTGCAAGGCTGGAGTACAGTGTTGCAATTATAGCTCACTGCAGCCTTGAACTCCTAGACAAAAGCAATCCTCCTGCCTCAGCCTCCCAAGTAGCTAGAACTACAAGCCCAAGTCACCATACCTGGCTCCCACTACTTTCTTGACTCCCAAACGTTTCTTTCTCCCAAAGAACTTTTTCCAGCACTATTCAATTATTTTTCTACCAAGTGAATAGTGCTGGATGTTTGACCACTAAACTTGCACACCCAAGGATTACTTTTTATTATTTCTCAAGTGTCCTGATGTCTGAACATTTAGATGGGATGGAGAAGGAGCAAATTAAAACTGTGTGGCCTAACATCAGTTAATGGATATCATCATCTACTCCAACACATCTTTACTGGTTTGTAAAAGGGAACACCATGGAGACAAAGCTGCAGGCTAGAAATCAGCAGATGGCCATCTCATCCCAACACTAAAGCATATGACCTTGGGTCACCTGTTTAACCTCTCTAGACCACGGTTATTCTATTTTCAAATTGAGAAAACTGAACTAGATGCCTTCCAGTTCCATAATTCTGCCCTCCTCCAACAAATCTGTCTACTTATTGGTCGTGTATAGAATCCAATTTTTTATTCTGTGAAATGGAGAATAATACCAGTGTAACTACCTCAAAGGATTATTTGTGAGGATAAAGTGAGATGTTGTACTGGAACACTCTCTGAAATATATTGTTTGCCAAATATGTAGGGTGGTATTATTTCTCCAATTTCTTTTCCCTACTTCTTTATTCCACACAGTATAGGATCTTGGTGACGGAATAGAGAGAAGGACATGTAAGGATTGTAACAAAGATATATCCTAAAATTGATCACATTATCTAACTTTTCTGTTGGGATAAAAGAGTATACATTACTAAATACCAACAACAGGAAGATGACATGGAACCAGTTATCCAGGAGGACCCAGTGTGTGGCTCTATGTAAATATGCTTTGTGAATCAGCATATTTAATATGTTAGAAATCCTTAGCAATTAGTAGTTTGTCTACAGTAGTATTGGCTCTGAGGAAAGACCTTTTATATCTATGAATTTTGAGGCTAAAAAACAGGGGATTGTGTCCCTACCTCTCTGCCACAGAAGAGAGGCCATGTTGGGGTGGGGAAGTGCAGAGGGGAAGGGATGCAGTGAGCCAGGCTGCCTATTCATATCACATTTCCCTTCTTCTCCCTCCTGCGGATGCAGCAGCGTCCTTCCCTCACTCAGCTAAAACTTGAAGCTGCTAAAACAGTAGAAAAAAATGGCCCTTCTTATTATTTTTGTTTATTTGTTTCTGCCCACCTGATACGACCTCTAGTTCATTTATCTGTTTACAGAGGAAGGATGTTCATCTTTTCTGTCATCCATCCTTCCATTTTTCCCACACACTGTGTCATTACCTTGGTAATGCTTTTTCCTCCTTAAGAAATTCATTTTGCTCTATCAGATGTGGCAAAGCAGAAGGTAAATTCAGGCAGGGCAACCCAACCCCTGTGTTCTTGTCTATAAAGTGAGAGAGTTGAGCTAGATAATCCTTAAGATTTCTTCCCAGCCCTGGGAAGACTCTTTGATGAGTCTGTGAAATAAACATTGCCTAAATCTTAGTGTTTTATGCTGGGCCAGGAAATCTCAACATTAGAGCAAAGAAGATAGAATATACAATTTTAGAAGGAGAAAGGTTTTCTGAAAAAAAATTGTATATTCTGAGAAACAGTGTTTACCATAAAAAACAAATTTGAGTCCCTGAAATGACCCATATAGAAAGGATTTAAGACAAAAAAGAACAGAATAGAAAGTGCTTCTATAGCCATTTTCCCAAGTGTGTTGTTGTGAATATATAATCGACAGTAACCAGAGGGTTGGTATTTCAGCATTAATCATATGAGAGCTTTGCATTTTCCCCTGTTGTTTCAACTACATAGCATGATGGAAATCAGCAAGGAGGTAGGGTAAGAATCCATACATTCTTTCTATTAATCTCCTTGTTGCAATACTTTACTATCTCCTCTAATGAGAAATCACTGCATGGTGTTGGTGGGATTACCTCTTTTTTGGTTTTGGGGCTTTTAATGAATCTTACTGCTTGTCAGAGATGATATTATAATGAAAATTTTATCTTTTTACTTTGTGGGAGTTTACAGAATCCAAGGATAGGTCATTTTAAAAGGATTCTTCATTAACTATCGACCTCGCTTAAATAGCAAATGACAACAATTTGAGGGAAAGTGTTATTTTTTCAACTAAGGAAAAAGACTATAAGGTACTGATAATTCCACCATAGAATGAACTTTTCATGATTGAAATATGCAAATATAATATTTTTAATCTTTTACTCTGCAGAGTGCCAGTTAGCACTGTGGTTGAGCTGTGCTGTGGGTCCTTCTCTACCACGTGGGTGCGATGACTTAGCTAGACTTTGACATCCAGTGCAGGTGTATGGATGTGCAGTTATGCTCCACAAAGTCATTCAGCAACCATCATGGGACAGCACAAAACCAGGGCCTTGAAGAAGATGAATTTTGGATAAGTAAAAGAAATACGCAATTTGCTGTATCAGTTTTCTTGGCCATCCATATTCAATCTCCCTTCATTCCAGATGTGAGCAGTAAAAACAGGGCTCATAAGTTAGCATCTCTTCATGTCTCTCCCTAGGCAATTTAGGGATATCTAGAAACCATGTTAAGTACTTGGGTTATGAGGAGGCCATGTAGCAAACTGAAAATATTTACTTATTAATTTATGAAGTAGTCATAATTATTTGAGTTATCAAAGTACTTTCTTAAGACTTAAAAACAAACTGATACAGCTTCTCAAAGTGCCTCTCTTGTCATTGTTACTTCCTAAGTGGGCGACTATTCCTTAGGAAGGAATCCAATGTGAAGAGTACAGGTAGGAACATGTGATCATAAACATAGAAAGAAGAAGACAAGTGGTTATACTGAATGAGATGACCACTAGACTATGACTTTCTTGAGATTGGGAACTGTGTCATGTTCATTTCTGTGTTCTCCAGATACCAACTAGTTTTTGACACATATTAACTCAGAAAAATATCTGTTAACCAACTTGCAAACTATGAGACAATGTGCCCAGAAAAATACACAAAGTTTTAGCATTTCAAATAAAATGCACATGTCATAATTATCTGATGAATTCCATGATATAGCTAAAACTGGATATAATCTGAAAAACTGGGAAAAGCAAAATGTTCATGTTTCAAGGATTATGAATAATTATATATTTCAAATCCTTCCTCTGGCTCTGAAGACAATTCCTAAAGGGCATGTAAGTTTTATTACAAAGGTGCTCATGTATGTACAAATGAAGACAGGATGCCTCAGGGTGGGCAGGGCAGACACTCAGGGCCAGCAAGAACTGACAGGTCACGGGCAAAATGATGGCCCTGAAGAAGATGAGTTTTGGACAAATAAAAGGAATTTTATTTTATTTGCTGCTTTATATAGAAGTAAACATAGTTAACTCTTAGAGCTGAAAATGAAAATTGCTTGAGGAGAGGTTTGGAAAAATTCACAACTGAGAGAGGACCAAGAGGTCTTTGTGTACTTTGGATAAATTCATGATCTTCGGGGACTTTCTTTGTATACAGGATGCATCACATTTCCTTATAACAAGTCCCTTGCTAATTTTGCCAGACAGAACATTCTGCTGGAGGAACTACTGGCCTTCCCCTCCCCAGCCTTCTCATGGCCTGATTCATACAGGAGAGTTCTTTTAAAAAACCACTTTCTGGGAACTCATTTGCTAGAAATCATGCACCTATGAAAATAAAATCCTTCATTTTTATTCATTATTTTTCACATTCTCACCATTGTAAAACACCTGTACCCTCATACAACACAGGAAACTGAAATAGAACAGACACTACATAGGTTTGTTTACTTCTACATGTTCCATTTTTGCTGAAAGGGTTCCTGTGGGCATCATCGTGCCAACAGTGTGAATTCTTTTCTCAAGGCTGCACAGGTCTTCCTTCTGGCCTTTTGCCCATCCCCCTCCTAATTTACTCAAATGATGGCCACCAATGGGACACTTCCTTTGTCTGGCTGCGATGACAGATGGCAGAGCTTCCACTGGGATTGGCATTAATAGGACTCAGAGGAGCTTCTGAGACTGAATTGAGAGGCCATTCCTCTCTCACCTCCAGAGATTTAGTACATCGCATTTTCAATCCATCTATGCACTTCCTTATAGGTAAAGGGGAAGAGGGCAGAGAAGATCATTATACAGTTGCTTTTAGCATTTACTTTTAGGAGGAGAACAATGAACTTGGGCTAAAAGTACCAGTGTTACTTAATTGCTGACCATTTATTCCCTTTGTTACTGAAGTCAAAATTCTAAGAAAAAATATATTTTAAAACACCCTTGGATAGAAATGATTTATTTTTATAAGCTGTGGCCCAGCTTATAAAATGAAAGCTCATACATACTGCAGCAAGCCATCTGTCAAGGGGGATCCAGATGAGCTAAACAGATGCAACAATTCAAGTTATTTCTGACATGCATAAATAAAACTAGCTTGGAATCAGGATTAAAAAAATACTCAAATCCTAAATGCTTTTAAAATGTCAATGGGAACTCATCAGTGTCAGATAACCTTCTACATATAGAGTATTTCCTTGGGAGAGAGAATTTTGTATTCTTAGCTTTCTCCTTTTTAAGGACTCAGGACAGCAGATAATAGTAGAGAACTCAGAAGAGTGGATAGGTGGCAAGAGGGCACCCTCTCAAGCTACCCAGCATTTCTGAATTAAATAAAAAAGACAATCTGGCCAGATGAAAGAAAGAGCTTTAAGTAAGAAACAGTGAAAGCTTATTGAAAACTTACTACATGGCAAGCAGTGTCGTAAGTGCCTTACATATATTATTTTAATTCTCACAACAACCCTATGGGATAAGTATTATTACTGTGCCCATTAAATAGATGAGAAACTGAGTCTCTGAAGGGTTAAGGAACTCGATGATCACCAGTAAGTAGCAAAGCTAGAGCCCATGTATCCAACCTCTTTGCTCCATTGCTTCCGTGTATGCTGGATGTCTTTTCCAGATCATAGGGACATGGTAGATTGGGGCCAAGGTGGAGTCAACTTTTGACTCCAGAGACCCTTCACGGTCCTTGTCCAGGCTCTTCTAGTGCAGAATGAGCAAAGCAGATAAAGCAACAGAGGGAGCCATTTGGGGTTCTACAGGTTCCCTTCCCATCCCTGGCTCCAGCTTCCTCTGTGGTCACTCAGACCAGCACCTTTCCCCAATCATAGTCTCCTCTGCTGGCCCCAGCTCTAAAATTTCAGCTCCTAGGAGGACTCTACCATGTGCCTTTCTCCCTGGTCATCCCACTGCTATTGAATTTGCATTCTACCCCTTGGCTTTTGATTTTAACAGTTGCCTATGAAAACAAATTAAAGCTCAGATAAGAGGAATTCTAACTATAGAAAATGTCTCTCAGTAGCAGTGTGTCTCAAAGAGCAGTCCTCTGCCAGCCAGCAGACGTATCACTTGCCATGCTTGACAGAAGGGTGGATTGCAAGTCTGCCGCATACCTCAGGCATCAGATTCTGGAGGTGTGGCTAATGCAGATGTCTTTTAAATAAGCTCTCCAGGTGATTCTAATACACATTAATGTTTGTGATCCCCTGATGGATCTAGAGGGTTTTATGCTTACTAACCCCAGTGGTGATACTATATTTAGTTATCAAGGAAAGCACTGAAGTCTCCATAAAAAAAGTACCAGGACTTGGAGGAGCTGATCAACAAGCTAGAATTTGTAGTTCACATGGAAATTTGTAGGCTACTAACTATTGAGAATATTGAAATGCAGCATGTAGCACAGTATTTTGGAAATTTTACCTAGGTTTCCACAGAAACAATTGTCTTACAAATGTAGTCAGGTAAAGCAAAAAGCCCTTCACAGAAGACTAGATGCCATTCTGGGGTGGCCTCAGCAATCTCTTCAGCCCATTAACAAAACAGAAAGAGTAAAAGAAACAGAACGAAAAAGAGAGAAAAGCTCAGACTGCTTCAAATTCCAAACCTGTGCCATTTTCCTAGGTATTTTTATCATGGCTATGTGAATGCATGTGAACAAACTGGGTTTACCACAAATTGGATTTAATTTGTTTATGGTGGAGCCCTTCACTCCACAGTCCTCACCTACCCTATTTTAGTTTATTTTTTGAGACAGGATCTAGCTCTGTTGCCCAGGCTAGAGTGCAGTGGTGCCATCATGGCTGACTGCAGCCTTGACCTGGGCTCAAGCAATCCTCCCACCTCAGCCTCCCAAGTGGCTAGGACCATAGGAGTGTGCCATCATACCAAGCTAACTTCCTCCCTCCCTCCCTCCCTCCCTCCTTCTCTTTCTTCCTTTCTTTCTAATTTTTTTTTTTTTTTTTTTTTTTTTTTTTTTTTTTTTTTTTTTTTTTTTTTTAGAGCTGAGGTTTCCCTGTTACCCAGGCTGGTCTCAAACTCATGGGTTCAAGTGATCCTCCTGCCTTGGCCTCCCAAAGTGCCAGGACTATAGGTGTGAGCCACCACGTTCCGCCCCCTATTTCATTAATATTTTGAATTTAAGCTCCAGGATCCTCAAAAGCCTTTTTGGTAAGTCCAGGCACCCAACTGTTTGCATGACACATTTCAGGGAGATGCTCTGATCTTGTCTGTGGTTTCTCAATCAGAAAGGAGACATCCCCAATTATCAATATCATGTGGGGGAGCTTTTCCAAAGTCCCATTCCCTGGCCCTCACCCAGACCTACTGGATCAAAACATCAGTAATGAAACCCAACAATCTGTGTATTTATAAAGTTCCCTGATGACTGGGCCATCAGCATCATATGGCAAACACTGCACCAAAGTCTTAATTACAATACTTTCCCACCTTCGGGCAAACAAGATTAATGTGCAGTCTGCTACAAAAATTTAGCCTTTCATCCTTTTAGGTTTTCAGAAAATAATTCTTGGTGGGAAAAGGGTTTTAGTTCAAACAGAAGCCATGTATCTGCTTCTATCTAAATGCACAGTAGGCTTTACTTCAAAGTTAGTAACACTGAAGCTTTAGGGACTCTGCATGCATGGCCCCCTTCCGAGGCACTGAATATAATTTTGAGATGTAATTTTATATTCATCTTCTTTTTTTTTTTTTTTTTTTTTT
>NW_016809238.1:222299-239559 GCF_001698545.2 Rhinopithecus bieti
TAGCCAGGATGGTCTCGATCTCCTGACCTCGTGATCCGCCCGTCTCGGCCTCCCAAAGTGCTGGGATTACAGGCTTGAGCCACCGCGCCCGGCCTATATTCATCTTCTTAAACAGAGTATTCCACATCGTGTAAACTCTGGACACCACAAATCTGAAATCTGTACCGTCTATAAATGATAATGTAAATGATAAAGTTACACAAAATAACCCAAAACTAAATATTTTTAGCAGCTCAATTTTTTTCTTACCAATAGGTTCTCCTTTTTTTTTTTTTTTTTTCCTTTTAAACCTGAAGTTCTGTACTTAAGGAGGATATTTTTGACAAGGCATTCTGATAGTCACAGACAATATTAGTGTAATGATGGCCTGGGACAAGAGCTGGTAGCAATAACAGATGGTCTACGCAAAAGCCCACCCAAAGGGATATGATGATGCCATGTGTGTGATAGCTGTTTTAGAAGTCCAAGAGGGTAGCATGCGGCAGAGATTAAGTGGGGACTCTGAAACCACACTATGTGACCTGAACTCAAATTGATTGATTTACCCAGTGAATTTAATAGATGGGCCTCATTCATTTTGAATAGGAAAAGAAACCTGCTGCATCTTCCCTATTCATGAGCTCATTCTCCAATTTAGGAAGGTCTCCTCATGCTCAAAGCAAAAAACAGCCTCCTAGCTGGGAAGCAAAGGTTTTTTGCAGTACTCAGATGTTAAAGTTTTCTGGGCTTAGACTATTTTTATTCGCCAGCACAGACAGTAGTGTAAGCACAGATTTCTTCAGCAGATTTTATTATAGCAGGTGTGGGATCCTAGGCCATTGTCCTTAAAACAGACACACATTCATTACCTGCATTTGAACAGCTTTGAACTAATGCCATCCTTTATCGGTGATCATTCAGCTGTCTGCTGCTTGTCATAAAGAAAGAGAGATATAAAACGTAGCTCAGGGAAGCCCTTTTTAGATGAGAATGACTGATATGTCATGAAAGGATATTATAATAAATCATATTTTAGCCATTTCAAAAGCAGAAAATATCTGAAAATAAAATAATCTGAAGATCCACAAGAGAATCACTTAAGACGAACCTAAGCTTTGCCACAGAAGTAGGTTTTAGAAAAATCAAACGAGAAGTGGCCTAACTCCCTAAAAGCATATGTTCTGATTGGGGCTCTAGGATACCATTGTTTTAATTTTAGCAACAAATAAAGAACAAAAGCATAAAGAATATAACATTGAAAATAGACACTGAGTTCTATGTGGTGAAAAATAAACCCATCCAATGAACAAGGCCAAGCAGAGTGGTATATGGAGTATGGCAGAAATGGCTCTCCACACCAAAGATTTTTCTTCCCTCTTTGATAATCCTACACTAGAATACTAGATCTGACACCAGAAGTGGCTGCTCAACTAAGGACTATATTTCCTTGCTCTCCCTGACTCTAACTAGGGCTATGTACCAGATATCATCAATGGAACATGAGGAAAGGTGACATATTTCTTTTCCAAGCCCAAGAGGTTAAAGAACAGACAAGCCTTCTTAATCACTTTCCCCATTCTCTTTATTTCCATCTGCCTGCTGGATGCTAACACTGAAACTGTCCAAGCCACCAGTAACCTAGGTGCCAGAATGATAGTACGGAGCCCCCTGTTGATCTGAAAACCGCCTTGCACTGTTAAGTGAATGAGAAATAAAATTGTATTTATGTCTCTCAAATATTATGGCTTGCTTTTTATAGCAACTCGCATTACCCTGACTAATGTACGAAGATAATCAAATTGTGTTCGAAGGTACAACACACCTGTTATGTGAATACGATATTCCTCCTTGAAGATCTTCTGGAAGAAAGGAATCTTGAACTGCATGTGAGGGGTATGCAAACCAGGGAGATTTACATCAACATCTCCCATGAAATGGGGGAATTCCCAGTCCTGTCAGAGAAAATCAAATAAAAACATATTTGTGATTTGTTTCATTCCTAAGCAGCAAAACATCAAAATTGACTTTTATAAGCACTTATTTTAAAATCATTTAAATGCAGCCAGCTGTTGGATATATCAGTTTCATTCTGTGATGGTTATTTTATGTACATTAGGTAGCAGTACACATTCAAAATCAAAATTAAGTTGTAACTTATATCTTCAGATTTTCTTTTTAATGTGGTAATAAGAAACCAATACAGAATTGATTTGCATCTACACATGTTTATCTCTTTCATTCTGGAGAAGTGAACTTAAATGTTTTTAGGAAGGAAGTGATCTGTATTTAATATATATGGGATAAATTTGTTATTTTTTGTTTCATGACTTTTAAAAAATATGAATCTCATAGCATGTTTTCTGTAAGAAGACAAAGTAAAGAAGATCTGATTCACTTAACCAAGTTCTTTGATTCACATCAAGTGACTTTTACTGATCATGTCTGCTGGCAACCATCCAGAATGTAAAAATGACAGGCACCTGTCCTGCTCTCTTGCAATTCAGCATCAGTTTAAGCCAAACAATGGAAGACCTGACATGGTAGCATGAGAGATCAACAGTGAATTTTAATTCCCAAATTGTCATTAGTTATTTCCTTGTTGTCAAGGCAAAACTGGGTGGGCCAACCCTCCTTCTCTGAAGGAAGGGAAACAGATGCAAATGAGAATATTTTTAGGTGTCTCACCTCCTCTTGGTTTTCAGATAGAGGCACCAAATTAAAGTTCATAACTAGCATATGAAGAAAGAATACACAAAATTTGAAGAAACATTTGAGATAGATCCATAGACACTAGTATACACATTTTCACTTGTAACACCTAAATAATCACCAAATAATCAGTCCTATATTTAGTTAATATTCTTTAAAGAATGAATATGAAAAATTCAGAAACAAAATATTAATTTGAGATTTTAATCTATTACATCGATATAAAGAAATTAAGTCTATTTGAGACTTTTATATATGCAGCTGAGAGGGATGTGCTAGTAATATAGTGCCTAAACTTTTTAGAGGTTTCCATGTCTATTCCACTCTCCTCTCTGTTGGGAATTCTGGTTAAGAGCGAATGGGCCTTGAAGAAAAGATAATATGTGAGTGGCAGTAACCAGAAAAGTCTGCAATGTCTACCAGTTTCCTGATCTATGGATCATTTCAAGCTGCTAATAAGAAATAAATATACAAGAAGAAAAACGGAATGATGCAACATTATCCCGTTCTATCAGTGTATGTGTAAATCTCTTGTTGGTCTCACCTCCACTTGTCTTTCAGACATCAGCAGCAAATAGACATGTAATTTGGGAAGTTCATAAAATCCAACACACTAAAACTGAATTAATTTGGCACATTTTGATCTAAAATATTAGGTTAATGTGCATTTGCCTTTTTTCTCCCACTAATGCCACCTTTGTTCTTTCTATGTTGCTTGGAAGACGTTTGCAAAAATAATAATAATTGACATTGAATTTAGTATTTTGCTAAAGTATAACTCATGAAAAATTATGCTTGACCAAGAAAATCACTGATAACCAGAATATCTTTTAATTGCCCTGGATAAATGACACAAAGCATTATCAATACAGTACTTCTCTTTTTATTTCTGGGTTTAAGGAAGAGAAGATTTCTTGGCAGTAATTGGGCAAGTGTATTCAGAACTGGCTTCTTTCTAGAAAGACACTTTTGAATGCTCCCATTTAGCTTTTCCTTCAATGAAACTAAAGTTTTCTATTGGGTATGAAATTGGTTTTAGTTTGAAAGCAATCTCTAGAGATTTCTTGTAGACTATGATCAAAATCTCTCTCTCTCTTTCACACACACACAAACACACACACGCACACACACACAGTTCCTTGATTATTTCCCACCTGTACTTTCACAGAGAAAGATAAGTTATGGAAATAGAGAGTAAAGGAAAGAGGGGAAGAACAAGTCTTAGTTTTATCTGGAAGATTACTTTTTTTTCTTTTTTTAAAGAAAGGGCTCAGAGAAGGTAGTTTGGACCTGAGGGTGTGAAGTGTGAGAGAAGCAGCTGGTGCCATGTAAGAATTTTTTAAAAGAAGATAAAAAAAATAGATAATGACTCATTCATAAAGTCTTTCATATTCATCCTTTCTATTTTACTTTTATAATCACAATTTTGTTTTCCAAACTCTTTTACTTAATCTCCTAAAGCCTTACCTCCATTCTCTCTCTCTACTACTCTGATTTTTACATTTTAATTCCTACTCTACATATCTCTTCAGACTCATCATTCTTGAGTGAGTGTAAACTCTGGCCTAATTTAACTTGGAGCAGAAAAGTAATAATGATCATTGCTAACATTTTGCAGGACACGTGGGGCTCATTTAATAGAAAATGGACATCCTGGCCAGGCGTGTTGGCTCACCCCTGTAATCCCAGCACTTTGGGTGGGACAGGTGGGCAGATTACCTGAGATAGGGAGTTTGAGACCATCCTGGCTAACATGGTGAAACCCCATCTCTACTAAAAATACAAAAGTTAGCCAGGTGTGGTGGTGCGTGCCTATAATCCCAGCTACTTGGGAGGCTGAGGCAGGAGAATTGCTTGAACCCGGGAGGCAGAGGTTGCAGTGAACCAAGATTGCGCCTCTGTACTTCAGCCTGGGTGACAGAGCGAGACTCTGTCTCAAAATAAATAAATAAATAAATAAATAAGGAAATGGACATCCTAGGCTGATGAAACCTCAGGTATTTAAAGGAGGTAGAAAGCAGAGAGAGTAGGGATGGTATTCTGAATCTGTCTAGGTTCCAGTCTCTTCATGTATAAATTGGTGTTTAATATGTCAGCCTCACAAGCTCCTTGGGAGGATGAGATAACATTAGCACACTGCTGGAGATAGAGGTGAAAGACAGGTGAATGTCCAACAAAAATGGTTTATTTCCTGGCATAATTTCAAGGTCAAGTTTATCCTGACAGTGAAGCAAAGGAAGTGGATAGGTATGTTTCCAGAAGGGCCACACATTGGCTGTTTCAAGGTCCAGGAGAAAAAGGAAGAAAGCTGTGTTCTCCTTTCTGACCTTATCCATTGCAGAACACTGGCCCCTTGGGGCCTTTGACCAGGACTTGGGCCACAGCACAGTCCTCCCAGAGGGTGCCTGGAACAGGGCTGTTGAGAAGGGCACCTCCCTCAGAGACATGTAAGCATTGGCTCCATGAAGACAGAAGAATAGGAGCTTATTGGTTTCTTGTGCAATGTGGGTCACACTGTGCGTGAAAGACTTTAACAGTGTGAGGGAGACATTGCTGCTATGCAGGTGGGAGGCATAGCCAGCAACATGTGTAACTGATGGCAGAGGAAATCTGTGGACATTTGGGTTATAAATTATGGAGCACCTGCAACATTCTATTATCATCCTAGGCTGTATATTCATGTATATATTTACATACAAAACCATCCTGCTTGCTATTATTAACCCATTTTTTATTGAAGTGTAATTGACAAATAAAAATTACAAATATTTAAGGTCACAATGTGATGTCTTGATATATGCATACATTATAAAATGATAACCACAATCAAGCTAATTAACACATCCACCTGCAGATGTGAACATCTGCCTCAGGGAAGCTGTCACTTGTTCAAAGTGACATAGGTGCCATGCAGCAGAGCTGAGGTTTTTTCTGGCTCCAAAGAATACATACTTTCTGCTAGGCCATGCTGCCTTTAACTATGGAAAGTGACATCACTTCCTGCTTTTAATTCAGAACTGGAATTATTTTTATCTGCTGTATGTGTTCTAACTGAGAATCACTGAAGGCAGTCATCACCAAAAGCCAGTTCCATGACAGGCTTTAAACTATTTTCCTTCTTTTTTTTTTTTTTGTCACAGGGATGTCATTTGATTCATACTACCTTGATGTAAACAAGAAAACCTACTTAACACTTTCTTCAAGAAACAACTGCCCCAGGGATAGTTGGCTTCTAACCAGACTCTGATGAGTGGAGAGATTTGACTAATGGGTGATTCACAGCAAACACTGAGATTCTCTTGGCATCATAACTATGGATGTATAGCCAGTTTTATATACCGATTGTATAGAAGTGTTATGAGAGTCATGGCTTTCTTTCCTTCTACATAAATGTAAAATACATATTTTGAATACAAGATAAAAATGTTGAATTAAGGAAATGATGAGGCAAGAGGTGTTCAGCTACAAAACCCATGGTAGACAGGCTAATCCTGGGATTGTATACTATGAAATATTCATTTATTTTGTTCTTTAAGAAGTGTTATCGGTGTTTAGTAATTCACAGCTTTCTTATTCTCTGCTATTAAATCTTACAATAACTGCAGAGGTCTATCAGATCGGTGGTTCAGTGATGTGAGAATTACTTAGGCACATGGTATTACACTACTCCAGTTCTCATCAGTTCAAGGTAATGTACACAGTGTGAACAGACTTCCAACTTTGCATCTTGCTTCATATATGATGAACAGTTAATTTTTATTCATATGGGGGTATTTCCCATATAAAAGTAAAAGGACAGTGTCATGATATATATACAATCTTATTTTTTACATATATGGATGGTTTACTTTTGCCTATAGCAATGAAAATCAGTTACTGATCCCTATTATTCATGAGCCACATTAGACACAGAATTTCAGTTCGATGTTAAATATATAGGCAAGATCATCTCAGGATATCTTGGATTCATAATTTCCCAATGTTTTCTCATTGAGACCCATGCCTCAGGGTCAAGGAAAATAATTTGGTACTATTCAGGGGAACTCAAGCTTGAAACCAACACTGTTTTGAATTCCCTGACTGGCATTCAATTTCCCAAATCAAATGAAGAGACCTCATTTCTATTTAGAGAAGCGTTAGAGGATAAAAATGTAATGATTACTCCACCCTGCAAAACTAAAGCCATAGTATCAGAATAAAAGTTGTATTTTCTAGGCTAAAAATTAGCCACCTGGTTTATGAGAAAATTGATAGATTAGATTAGATTTTAGTGAAAAGCTGATAACCATTTAGAACAGAGTTGACAATAGATTCTTAAACGTTACTATAAAATTCCAACAGTTTTCAATGTAATAATTTGTATATCTTCTCTTTATAGGCATTAGATTATTAAGCTTGAATGATATCAAACATCAACTTTACAGATATATTTATTTATTTCCACGTTAATCTCTATCCCACCATATTTCATAACTGAATTTAGATCTATGAATATCATAACATCATTCTACCGAAAATTTCCCCAGCTTGTGAAGTGTCCTTAGCTTTGCTATGCTTAGCAGTGTCCTAGCAACCGAATTTCAGATGACAGTGAGCAGCGGTGGCCTGGAGAATTGTACTCAGGCTTTGGGTGATATTTTTGTTTCTTATTAAGAAACTCGAGTGCCTGATTTCTTTCAGCAACACTGTACTTCTTCTAATTGGCAAAGTTGCCCTAGTATCACTTGGCCAAATAAATCCATAGAAACCTTGACATACAGTAGATTTTGCTTATTTATTTGTTTATTAATGTAAGCTCCAGGGAGCTTAGAGGAATTTCTTTCTGTTTTGTTCACTGCTGTATTTTCTATGGCTGAAATAATGCTCAGTATATAGTGAGAACTCAAATATTTGTTGAATTGACGAATGGAACTCTCTGAAGGTTGAAGACACACAACAATCCTCACCTGTAATCCCAGCACTCTGGGAGGCCAAGGCAGTCAAATCACTTGAGTTCAGGAGTTCGAGACCACCCTGGCCAATATGATGGAACTCCATCTCTACTAAAAATATAAAAATTATCCAGGCATGGTGGCTCATGCCTGTAGTCCCAGCTACTTGGGAGGCTGAGGTAGGAGAATCGCTTGAACCCGGGAAGGCAGAGGTTGCAGTCAGCTGAGATTGCACTACTGCACTCCAGCCTGGGTGACACAGCAAGATTCTGTCTCAAAAAAAAAAAAAAAAAAAAAAATCCCTTTGTGGTTTCACATAAATGGAAACACAAGATGGATATAAGTAAACAGAAACAACACAATAAATACTTGTTTTTGTAAATAAACATTATACATCAATCTTATATTAATTATTAAAAATTGGTTGTCTTATTTTTTCCCTATAAACTAGTTGTACTGGAATTATACAGAGTGAAACAAAGATTGAGCCATTTGTCATTGATCACAGAGGAAAGGAGTGGATAATTAGAGAGAGAGTGGAAGTCATTGTAAATATCATGAGAAGAGGCAGTAAATGTTTGGAGAGTTGGTTAAAAATGTTTGTTGGGGTGATGCAAGTCACCCTTTTCATCATCATGTAAATGCAAAGAAGTTCATGAGACATGTCTAACCAAGGGAGAGAACAAGGAAAGAGAATACAAACCAACATGTGATTTTAAAGGTCCGGTGATCATTTCGAACAGTGAATGACAGCAGGAGGAGCAATAAGGCAAGGCTGAATGTAAGAGATGCCCTGCGGTAAATGTGAAGGATGAACAATAGAGACATTGCAGGAGGTTACTTCCTAGATGTCCTTGACAACTCCCCTTTTCTCATATGTTGTATTCTCATTTTCTCTTAATATTTACTGTTGTTTTTCCCTTCAAGGGCAAATTAATTCTGTAACCCTTTGGAGTTTTCTCTCAGGAGGAACTTATGCTATTTAAAGAAATTAAAATCTGTGGAGGAAAATCTAGACTTTCTGGTTCAAGGAGGCTTTTTTCAACAAGTAGTAAAGATGGCAGACCTCATTCATCACTAAAACAGATCTAAGTCAAACTGTAACCCCTTACTTGAAATGTTGTTTAAAACTTTACTTTTTTATGTGCTTTTGTATATTCTAAAACACCAATGAACTCTCAAAATTGTTGTTGCTCAAACAATTTAATTATCCTAAGGATCTATTTTATAGGGTGGTTTAATGTGTTTTATTCATCAATAATTTTCTTACTTGCAAAGGCCAATATGAATTTTCTGGAAAATTCTGAAGTCAACATATATAAATTAAATATAAGTAACAGTTTAGTGCCTATAGAAAAAGGAAATAAGTCAAGCCCAGAAGAGGCCTGAAAAGTAAGTATAGTCTGTTACTTTTCAGAGGCCTTGCCTTGAGGCTCTGGCAAGATAGCAGCGGGTTTTTAAAGCAAACTTCCTTACATCTAGACACCTTGAAAACATCATTCCTTTAAGTGCCAAGGTAGAAACCTGTCTGATGAAATGCACTGGGCCTCATTTAAAGACGTCCTGCCCTGGCAGACTGATGTGATGAAGGACAAAATATAAGTCAGTCTTATAAGTGTTTAT
Organism: Rhinopithecus bieti; assembly: GCF_001698545.2. Lineage (NCBI taxonomy): Eukaryota > Metazoa > Chordata > Mammalia > Primates > Cercopithecidae > Rhinopithecus > Rhinopithecus bieti. Next base: position 231,542 of record NW_016809238.1, read on the forward strand.
AACTAATAGAAATGTATCACGTGGCATCTAGGAATAATGGAAAATCAATACCCCCTCACTAGGCAAATATGGTTAATTAGTACACAGGAAAGAATGCTTAATATCTTAAAGACACCAATAAAAGGGGAGAGGGGGTGCAAATAATTGGCTATGAAGAGTTGCTGATAACTAAAATTAGTGCAAAGTCTAAAGAAATGCATTCAATGATAAGTCATCTTGGATCACCTTCATCAGTTATCAAACAACTTGATCTAGTTAGCACTTCCTAAGAAGAAGGAAAGTTAACTATATAAATTGGCATATTTCTTACTCAAATGAGTGCTCCTCCAATAAGGAATGAGTGAAATCTAGTGGAACAAAGTTATTAGACAACATATTTGTGTTCTTGTTCAGGCTCTGGCTACAGTTCAATAGCACATAGCTCCTACTTACTTGGTGCTTTATTATATTTGCATATTTGGTACAAAATGTCACTGCTCCAGAATCTGTTCTGGCTCCACACATGCTGCCAGGAATGGTCACATTCAATTGTCTGAATGAATAATTTCTTCTATGGGCTATATAGGAAAATTAATTGCATATTGTCAAGAGTAGGTATTATTGTCCTTGGTAACATTTTAATTTAATATCTAGGTCATTTTTCTCCATGAAAAAATAATGATGATGGAGATCAGTAGGAAATGTGATTCAATATAGAAATATTCACTTTACAAATAATGGAGAGCATACAAAGTTGATCTAAATATTAGATGGTGGGTAGAGGTGAATGACCTCCAGAGTTCTTCACAATGGTTTTAGTTCTATGATTATACGTTTTTCTGGAATGTCTTATGGAGCATATATTCTATTTGGGGAGACAGACCAATCAGAAAATAGCAAGATAATGTGATGTCAAATAGTGATAAGTGCTCTGAAGCAAATAAAGCAGAGAAAGGGGATGGAGAATAGTGAGTTGGGTGTGGCTTCTATTTTAATTATTAAAAAGAAAACTTCTCTGAGGATGACCTTTGTGTGGAGTACTGACTGATATGAAAGAAGAAGCCCTGAGAAGCTCTGGAGGAGGATTATATCAGCTAGAGGAAAGAGCAAGTGCAAAGGCCCTGAAGAGAAAATGAGACGATTGTATTGAAGAAACAGCAAGGTAACAATGGTCATGGGAGCGTGAGTGATGTGGACAGTTATAAACCAACTGCAGAAGGGGTAAAAATCTGTTAGGAGACTGTTGCAGCAGTTTAGGTGTGAAATGATGGCAATTTAAATAAGGGTGGCCAGGTGATCAGATCAAGGTGTATTTTGAAGGGATCACCAACTGAATTTCTGAAAGGCTGGAGCAACTGGGAAATGGTAATAGCATTTGCTGAGAAGGGAGACATTGGAGAACCAATACACTTGCAGAAAATAGAGAAGTGCGTAAGAAATCCAGAGAGCTCAGAATATGCTAATGTGGAAGGGCTTATTAGACATCCAAGTGGAGGTATATTATGTAGGTAGTTGAGAATCTTTGGGGAGAGCACAAGGCTGGAGATATAGAGGTGGACTCACCAGTCTATTGATCTAAGGCCAGAGAATTGGATAAAATCATTTAGAAATGGAGCATAGAAAGCCAAGAGAAGAGGCCAGGGACTGACTGAGGCACTCCCTCATTTATAAGCTGGAAGAGAATCCCGTAAAGAAAACTGAAAAGAAATGACATATATTAGAAGAACAAGAGCAAGTGGTGTCCTAGAAGCCAGGTAAAAAAAAGTTTCAAAAGGGAAGGCATGATTGACTTGTGTCAAATGCCCCTGAAGGGTTAAGTAGTAAAAAGACTGAATATTAACCATCAGATTTGGCAAAATGGGGGTTGTTGATATTGATAAGACCTTTGAGCTCCTGAGGAAGCTGACATTGGGCACAAAGGCCTGATTGGAGTTGGTTCAAGAGAAAACGGGAGGTGAGAAGTAGAGGAAATAAATACGGAACTCTAATGAGGAGCTTTGCTGTTAGTCGGAGTAGGGCAAAGAGGCAGTACCTGGAGAGAGACTATGATTAGATTAGTTTCAAATAATTTTGTTAGCATAAAATAACTTGAATTTTAGTAGAACAGAGGACTCTGACATGTGAGATTCCCTTTTAATATTTTCAGTAGTTTTTGCAATGGCAAATGTTAAAAGCCAGTGTGCACCAATATGGATACACTGGTTGTTTACAGCTGGTGTCCATTCTGATTGCGCAGTATCTATTCTCTTTGGTCAGTACTGCTGCTGTACCAGTAGTTAAATATTCTGACCATAACTCTTTGTGAAGTCAAGATGGTTGTTCTTCTAAAAAACAAAACAAAACTGGGTTAAGTTCACTGTGTCTTGAATGTAGCAGGCTTTTAGAAACAACAGGCTGGATCCTCACTGCTCTGTACCCAGTGTGGTTTCTTTCTGTTTTCATCTTTTTTAGTAAAGACTTCAGGTTCTGAAACAACCTCTGTCTCTGACCCCTATGGACCACACTGTGATAATATGTAACAGAAAGTAAGACCTTTAGAGCAATGGGTTTGAATTGGCAGGCTTTCCATGCTTTTCTTCAATGAGTGTTAGGTCAAGAGTGTTCATCCTCTGAGCTCTAGAGAAAAATTATCCACCCTCATGTAAGAGAGGAAAGACTAGGAAAACGAGATACACTGGAGCAGGTTACAGGGAAGGAAAGAATAAAATACATTTTGTTGTTGGAGAATTATTCCCTCAGTGAATTGAAAAATTTTCTGAAACTATTGTTAGTCCAGAGGTCAACGGCCAAGAAAAGTCTAAAATACACTACTTTCCTGGTTGGACACCTATGGGAGAGAGATTCTATCACTCTCAGGGTCTTTTTGGAAAACAAGTACACATGCTAGAGTAAAGAACCTTACATGCTTGTTGGCAGTTGCCTATCTTTATACCAACACAATCCATTCAAAGCCTGAGGTGGCTATAGCAAATCCGTTTCATAGATTCCACATAGCATGAATAGAGTGAATGTGACGTCCACATTTCTCACAGAAGTTCCCAATGATATACTCAAGTTCCCCATAGGAGGGATCACACTATTATTGAACTAATTCAACAGTTAGTCAATGCTCACTAGATGCAAAGCATCTATTCTCAAAGAATATAAAATAACATTGATAAATAAAGGATCAAACTAAACTCTTCCTTTTATAGTTACAGACAATGACAGTCAAGGAGGTTACAGGAATCCTCCCATATCGTCCAACAGATTACTGAAAGAGACCAGATGAAATTCAATCAGTAACCCTCAAACTATATTCCAATACGTTTCCCTTCATATTACTGAGGACCCTTCAAGAAAATCCTATATAGGAGATTGACTGTATTTTCATATTCTATTCAGACTAAGCAAACAAACATTTGTCATTAATTTGCTCTGTGCCAGGCATTTGATATATTTAATCTATGGTAAACCACATGCAAATATATATGGTAGGTAGGATTTTTCTTAACTTACATGGGAGTAAACTGAGGCTCAGAGAGCAGTTAAATAGCTTGTCCAATGCTGCACAATTGATACCAAAAGGATTTGTACCCAGGACAGTCTGATTGAAAAGACTTCTTTTGTTTACCACAGTAAGATTTTTCATGACATTTTCCCCCATCAGGCCTAATGTTGTAATTATCTACCCACTTTAAGTCCAACTATCATGCCGATATGTCTTCCTGTTTGATGCTAAATTATATCTGTAAAGAAAGGTTGACTTTCAGTGGTATGTTGCAGCTCATCTTGAAATAATATTTTCTCAGAATTTTTTGCTACCTGAAGCACCTGGGGAGGGAATCCTGTCTAACACACATTACAAAGTGATGGAATGGAAGTGGTCCTATGTTTATCCTGCAAGTCATTGACAAAGCCTACAAAATATGCAGGCTGAGATAGGCATTTAACTCTAGATGGTTTATGGCCATCTTAGAATTTTTACTGCCAATGCATAGATTTGACTCTAAACTTATCATATTTCTAGTAATGAATACTATCTCCCTAACTTCTTTGCACTTTGCTTTTCTCACCTGAGGGTATTTTTCATCATGTTTAGGCACTCTGATGTCAGATTCCTATATCATTGCATGGAAAAACAGAATGGCTTTTGAGATGATTTAGAGCCCACTAGTGATGGCTATCGAACTTCACAGCTTGCTAAAAAGACAGTTTTTATGTTTCTTTGGAACTTATGTGATGGTAAGATTTGTACTCCCAACATACTGCGGCTGTGCATATCATTAAATGGTAAAACTTTTATATTATGTGTATGACTTAAGGCGTACAAAAACACAAGAAACTCTACATGGGTAACAATAATTTTGGCATGGAAACCTAATGAACTATTTTCTCTTAAGTCTTCCTCTGTGTATCAATGGAGTGTTTAAGTTACTGTGTTACAAGAAGCCCTTCACTTAAAGGATTAATTCTTTTTGCTCATAATTATGATCAGAAGATGACACATTGCCTGTAAATATAAAAATCATTAATCATTTTATTAAATATCCTTCTTTATATTTGATTTTAAATAGAATTGTCAATGTAACCAACATTAAAAACTATATCTGTAACGTTATTATGAGGTTGAGGCTTCATATAATATCTCTGTGCAATATATCATATTTCTAATGAAATGTGTCATATTTAAAAGTATTACAAATGGTATCCTTAGGCATATGTGGAAACAAAGTAACAGGAGAGTTCTGAAGGTGGTAAAAATTATCAGAAATGATTTTATGTTACCTCAGTATAATATCTCATAAAATTTTACTCATAAAATTGGTAAACCTATGGTTCTGAAAATGGACTTTTAATGCACAGAGAGACTATATGGAAGCAATCATAAAAACTAAAAATAAAACATAAAATTTTGCCTTCAAGCAGTGAATTGTACTTGGTGAGCCATAGGTAAATGTGAAATTTTACATTTGCCAGTTGCCAAAGGCTTTGCTTTATGGGTATCTGCAATGTTATATGCATAAATCAATTAATATGTTTTTTTCCCCATATAAACCCAGGTACACTTGATTTATTGCCTCTTGCTGGAGGAGAAGTTGGCAAATCAGCATCATTATGAAATTGTTTAGGTGACAGACTATTCAGAGATCAGTTTTCTGTAAAAGGTTCCAAATTATTTTACAAATGTATGATTTGCTGACTGCTCTCTGCCCCTAATTCCCAACTCAGAGATTCCTGGACTTTTAATACTATATTTATCTTCAAATGAAAAATTCACTCTAACAACTACACATTCAGAACAAATACCTCAACTAATCATGTATTATCTGTCTTTCAATTAGCCTTCGTCTGAAATGGAGAGCTCTTCAAATCTCTTCTTTTAGAACAAAATGTAGGAAGAACATTTGGGTGTTTTAATGTAAATACTTGCAAGGTATGCTAATTAACTCAGAATCAGTGAAAGATTTTTTCAATTTTACTTTCTAAGCCTCAATTATATACAATGAGAAAGAATAATAATCATAATTAATGATTTTTCTTTTCCAAGTCAGTAGTTTATGATTAATCATGCCCTTACTGACAATTATATATTATGATCATAGGTTGCTCATGCAACAATCTAAAATAGATGTCCTTTAAAGTTACTTAAATGAAAGGAAATACATCTTCCTTTACTAATATGATTAAATGTTTTGCTTGCCACCTTTCTAGTTGGGCAGTGTAATTGATGCACTATTCTAACCATGACTACTATTCAATGATCTCCCACATGAAGTAGGCTCTGTACTAGGTGCAGCCTTTTACGTATATTTCTTTGTTCTATTTTAAAAATGATACTACAGGGCAGGTTTTATTTTTCTCATTTTGCAATTGGAGACACTGTGGCTCACAGAACGCACCTGCCTTACCAACTGTAATATGGCTATAAATAGAAGAGTAAAAGCCAAACCTAGGTCTGTCCAGTCCCATGAGTGTTTCTGCAAGATGGCAAGTAATTCAGCTTGTCCTGGCTCTAAATGACCTTAGATTACTGTCTTGGTCTAACCATTGTTTCGCTTGTGTCTTTCATTAAACCACAGCTGGGTGTGGTGGCACATACCTGTAGTCCCAGCTACTCGGGAGACTGAGGATGGAGAATCCTTCACCTGGGAAGTGGAGGTTGCAATGAGCTGAGATTGCACCACTGCACTCCAGCTTGGGTGACAGAGGGAGACGCCATCTCAAATAATAATAATAATAGTAATAATAATAATAGTAACAATAATTTTTAAAAAAGAAAAAAGAAAAAAAGAAAAATAAGCTGTCAAATTGTGTACAGATGTTTGCCCACAGTTTTGTAGAGATAAAGTCTTCAGATTGCTCTTCTGGTTTAGTCCTTGTCTCTTCTCTTTACTCTATCTTTGATTTCCAGTCATTATTTTTCATTGAAAATAGATCTTGCCTTCACTATCACAATTCTAAGCTAACACTTGTTTTGCCATCCTAGTTAACAACTAATCTCTTTTCTTTGCTTTTTAAAAACATTATGTCTTTTATTTGTGCCATCACCTTTTATTTGCTAAATACTTGCACATTCAAGAACTGTTTGTGTCAGTCCCCCTACTAAGCCTTGGCGATATAGCAGTGAATCAGGTAGAAATGGCTCTAGGCTCTGTCCTCATGGGGTTTACAATTTGAATATGGCATAACTACATACACAGAATAATTTCAGAAAATATTAGTGCTAGGGAGAAAATAAACCAGGATAAGGATTGGGAGAAGCTATGTTAGGGTTAAGAAAAGACCTCTATTAGGTAAGAGCCTCTCCAGGGAAAGGGTACCAGGTGCTGTGATGTGTGCTATGGCTGCAACCAGGACCAAAACAGAGGGACAGAGGTTTACCATCAGGTCTGGTGGGAGTGACAGGTAAAAGAACTAGTAAAGAGCCAAATAAGTGGTGATATGTTTTGCAAAGGAAATAAACTAGGGATTGAGAAAAGAAATAACAGAGGGGGCACTCTGCAAGGCATCTTGAAAGAGGAGACACCTGAGCTGGGAGATGAGGATGAGAATGATCTAGCCTTTGAAAAAGTAGAGACTATTGAGCAAAGCAAGTGTTTAATTACCTACTTCATGCCAGTACTCTGCTAGATCTTAGAAATACAATGGTCAATGAAAACTCATGCACACCCTGACTTCTTGGAACATAGTCTAAAAAGGGAGTTGAACACTAATCAAACAATGATGGAAATAGACCTTAGTACTTCTTGGTTAACCTGTATGGCCATGCCTATCTATCACTCACCTATCACAATGGCACAATTTTTTTTTTTTTTGTATAGGTAACTCTTCTTGACTATTTTCCTCAGTGCCAGCACCAAAGAATCCTCTAATACAGCTTCACAACCGACTACTGTGTGATGTTCATTAACTTCACATTTATGTATTAATTATACACTCCTTGAAGGTACACTTTTTTATGTCTCTCTCAGTCCTTAGCACAATAGCAGATGCGTGGTAGGACGTAAAAACCATTTGGCTGTTCGATTATTCACCAATATTTAGTAAGTTCTTACTATGTGCCAGAAACTGTGCAAGGCCCTGGGATACCAAAGACATAAATCAAAATTCTTGCCTCCAAGAAAGCTCATCCTCTAGTAGAAGAGGCAAACAAGTTAAACAATACTCACAGGATAATATGGAAGCATTGTATTAACAATAGAGTCTTGAAAGAAGTTCCCTGTGGACCCACTGGGGAATAAATTCCTCATTCAAGCACTGAGGGAATGAGTAAATTAACCAATCATTCCCTAGTTTCCATTTTCTTGGTGACCACAGGTTGTTGACAGTATGTAGCTCATCCCTGTATTACAGGAGTAGGATGTAACTGTACAAATTGCTCATCTTTTTATAGTATGGAGTTTTTAGTTTTAAACAGAGACCAAATGAACTTTTCTCACTGGGTAGCTTTAATTTATCCAACTTTAGATTAATTGTCTTTAAGAGTCTGTGAAAAGGTGACTTTTTTTTAAATAAATAAATGAATTAATTTTTTATATACTTTAAGTTCTAGGGTA
>NW_016809238.1:243639-288525 GCF_001698545.2 Rhinopithecus bieti
GCTTCTGCCTTGCGGTTAGATCGCAGACTGCTGTGCTAGCAATGAGGGAGGCTCCGTGGGAGTGGGACCCTCCTGGCCAGATGTGGGATATATTCTCCTGGTGTGCCCGTTTGCTTAAAGCACAGTATTGGGGTGGGAGTTACCTGATTTTCCAGGTTTTGTGTGTCTCAGTTCCCCTGGCTAGGAAAAGGGATTCCCTTCCCCTTGGGCTTCCCAGGTGAGGCGATGCCTCGCTCTGCTTCAGCTCTCGCTGGTCGGGCTGCAGCAGCTGACCAGCACCGATTGTCCGGCACTCCCTAGTGAGATGACCCCAGTACCTCAGTTGAAAATGCAGAAATCACCGGTCTTCTGTGTTGCTCGCGCTGGGAGTTGGAGACTGGAGCTGTTCCTATTCGGCCATCTTGCTCCGCCGCCCAAAGATGTCTTTCTTATAATACTTTACCTTATGTCCCATTTTTCCCAAGACAGACCCTGCTTGTTAGACTTGTGTGGTGAAACCAAAAATGCAATCTGCAGTACTGCTTCAATGCTCAATTCATATCCTTTGAACACTATTGCTAAAGCCATAAAAATGACAATGGTTTGCAAAAGTTCTGTCGGCTAGTAGAAATGTTTTGGTGTCCTATGTTAACTTCAGTCAATTTGCAACATTTCTTAAAACCATAAAATACATAAAAACGGGTAGGTGACTTCAGATCAGCAAGAATATTATTAGAAAAGTGATTAAAACAAGATTCTCAAGTCCCTGGTTAAGGCTGTATGCCTTATTCACATCTAAGCTAGTTTTGACTTAAAATTGTTGACATCATTTAGATTGATTGCCATTTGGAAAAACACTGGTCTGACAGTTTCCTTGGTCAGTATGTACCTTACACATCAATATGTTTTTAATGTGTTTTAAATGTTTTTAAAAGCCAATACTTTTAATCTTTGACTTTTTGTTGTTGTTGTTGTTGCTGTTGTTGTTGTTTCTGAGACGGAGTCTCGCTCTCTCACCCAGGCTGGAGTGCAGTGGTGCAATCTCAGCTCACTGCAACCTTTGGCCCTGGAGTTCAGGCAATTCTCCTGCCTCAGCCTCCCCAGTAGCTGGGACTACAGGTGTGCACCATGACGCCCAGCTAATTTTTGTATTTTTAGTAGAGATGGGGCTTCAGCATGTTGGCTAGTCTAAAATGCCTGACCTCAGGTGATCCTTCCACCTCGGCCTCTCAAAGTTCTGGGATTACAGGCATAAGCCACCACACCCGCCCTAATGTTTAACTCTTGAGGTGATCACTTTGGCACATGACTATGATACCATGTACCAACCTGTCACCAAAAACAGTAATACACACATATCATTTTCTCCAATGCTTCCATAATTCATAAGAAAATTTTACAATTATATTTACTTTCTTAAAATGGGGCTTTAGGTATTGGTATACACACATACACACTTTCCTTATTATTTTCATAGAACATTTGACCACGTAAATTAAAATTAAGAGTACAGAAAAATTACATGTTCCAGCGAAGTAGATCTACTTTTAAAATCAGGTACAAATTTATGTTTTCTTTGAGTTTCAACTTTTATTTTAATCTGGTTTCATACTACCAAAGAAATTGAATTGAATGACGATGTGATAAAAATAAAATCAAACTACTTGTTTGTGCACAGACAAAAAAATTGCTAACATTTTTACTTTTAAAATAGCTGCCTTGGAAACTTGTAAACAGTTTGTAACTTGTAAATATAGCTGGTCTTGAGATAATTTTCTTATTCCTTTTATTCACTTACATTTTAATTTGAGAATACGTTTATGCAGTCATGTTTAAATGTACTTATATATCCATATTAATCTGGTCATTCTACTCCTGGAAATCTTCTCTGCTAAGGAAATAATTAAAAAATAAAAAATCCATATGCATAAATATAGATTTTCAATCTATTGTTATTTATTATGGTGAAAATGTGGAAACTGCCTTTTGATAGAAAAGAGTAAAACAAATTATGGTTTATAATTCCACGAAAAATTACACAGCTACTCAGAATTATAAGTATGCAAACTTTATGATATATAGTTAAGTTAAAAATACATAATACAAAATTGAATATATGGTATAATTTTATGTGGAAAATCACAGATGCACAGTAAAAATAAAACAAAAAGACATAAGGTAATATGTCAAATTAGTTTTATTATTGTAGTAAAATTATAGATGGTTTTAAAATAATCTTGCTTTTCAAAGTTTGAAAGTATTTGTATATTATTTTAATTTTGTGCACACACATATATATACACACTCTAGACACTTTCTCATTTTCTCACAGCTATTCTTTTACTTTTTTTTTTTTTTGCTTTAAATCTCCCTTTAATTCTAACATAGTCAATATCTTCCTTTAAACTCTAACCTTATATCCTCTTATAAACCTTGCTTTCATTCCATATTGTTTTTATTTACTTTTGGTTGGAGAAATTCCTTTTCAGCTCTGAGTTCATAGGGGATATAATATCACCTGCCTTCTTTCAGTGTCCCCAGAGTGCTGTGAGATTTAATGGGATAATGTCCACACAGCACTTTATGCTCCTTAGAGGAAGGTGCTATATAAAAACAATGCATTATAATTATATATGTTATTACAAAACCCACAAAGATATTAGAGCTACAGTTTGGCACAAGTAGATGGGTTGGACTAACTCCAAGTTAGTTGCAGGCTGGGCAATGTCCCTTTACACCAAACTCCCAGGGGTGGGAGGAGGTTGCTGCTTCTCCCTCCTGGCACTTGCAGTATCAAAAATGCAAAGCCTCAGCTCTTCTCAGTGTTACAAACAGAACATTTCAGTTTTCATGTACCATCTTTAAAAAAAAATCACAGTATGTCATTTATGTTTACTTGATACTCTCATTTTCACTCTCTCCCCCTTCCCCTGGCTTAGTTCCAACTGAATACATTTCCAATCTATTTATGGAAGATAAACTTACAGAGCCAGGGTCAAAGGCAGATATCACTGACTACTGGAAATTATCAGGTGACACGAGGGATTGGATATTAATGAAGAATAACACAATCTCTGAGTAGAATTAGAGGTCATTTAGCATAGCCAACCACTACCTGAAGCACATCACCTATCCATTTGTTCACAAGTGGCCAACCATCCTCTGAGAATTTCTAATTAAGGAACACTTGCTACTTCTTATTTCATTTTTTTTCGATTTTATTTTATTTCATTTTTAAATTAATTTCAACTTTTACATTCATGGAGTATATGCGCAGGTTCATTACCTGGGTATATTGTGTGATGCCAGGTTTGCGGTATGATTGTTCCTGCCACCACAGTACTGAGCAGAGTGCCCAACAGTTAGTTTTTCAACCTTTGGCTGCCTCCCTTCCTCCCTCCCTGCCTCTAGTAATCCACAGTGTCTTTCGTTGCTTTATGTCCATGTTATCCAATGTTTAACTCCCACTTATAAGTGACAACATGTGGTATTTGGTTTCCTGTTCCTGTGTTAATTCACTTAGGACAATGACCTCCAGTGGCATCCATTTGCTGAAAGGGGTATGATTTTGTTCTTTGTTATGGCTGCATGGTATTCCATGGTGTAAATGTACCGTATTTTCTTTATCCAGTCTACCACTGATGGGCACCTAGGTTGATTCCATGTCTTTGCTATTGTGAATAGTGCTGTTTGAACATATGAGTGCACGTGTCTTTTTGGAAGAACAATTTATTTTCTTTTGAATATACACAACCAGTAATGGAATTTCTGAGTCAAATGGTAGTTCTATTTTTAGTTCCTCAAGAAATCTCCAAACTACTTTCCGTTTCTACTGAACTCATTTGCATTTCTACCAACAGTGTATAAGCATTCTCTTTTCTCTTCAGTCTTGCCAGTATCTGTTTTTTTTTACTTTTTAGTAGTAGCCATTCTAACTGGTGTGATGGTATCTTGTTGTGGTTTTGATTTGCATGTCTCTGATGATTAGTGACATGGAAACACTACCTCTTTTAAAAGTTCTGACACTTAGAATGTTCTACTCTACATACAGCCACACTCTATCCACTTGTAGTTCTGCTTTCTGAAGCTGATCTAAGTGTCCCTCCTCTGACTTAGTCACTTCACTGTGCTTCTTTATTCATTCACTCTGTCAACACTTATTCTACAGCCATGGTGTTGTCCCATGTGAGACTCTGGGGACACAAAGAGAATTGCTGACACTTTTCTGTTCTAGAGGATCACACAGTCTAGTGGGGACACAGACATCAAGATAGAGAAATGATCATAATTGTGGCAGGTGGCCATGCTGTGGTTAGGAAGGAAAGTGCCAAGGAACAGAAAAGAGGGAGAAACTAATTCTGGCCTTGAGAGCATTCAGTAAAGCTCACAATCACAGAGAAGGTGATTTTGCTCTCTGTTGAAAAGATGACTAAGATTCTGCCAACTAAAGATATTTTATGAAAGAATTCTGCATACGAACAAATGTGAATGGGCCAGTTTTATGCAAATGACAGTGATAAGTCCAATATGGCTGAATCTGAGTGATAGGGATGAAGTTGAAGGAGCCAGTGTGTGAAGGGTTTTATTTTCAGAGCTTACAAATTAGGCTTTATGCCCCATGCAATGAAGCTAACAGGGATTATGAAGAGCAAATGACACGATCAGATTTGTCCTGAGGAAGATGACTATAATAACGAAGGTAGAGTATTGACTACAGTGGGGAGAGTCTTGTGTAAGAAGCTATTGCAAAATTCTAGACAAGACATGGTGAAGACCTATATTCCGGTGTTAGAAAGATAGGAGTGAAATCTGAGAAGTTACTAATGGCACCGATGTTAACATATTGGATATGGGAACCAAAGGAGTGGGAGAAGCAAAAGGTAAATCTATTTTCCTTACTTGAGAGACTAAAGGGATGGTGACATCGTTAACAACAACATCAACAACAATATACAGAGGGCAGAAGATTTGGGGAATAATTGTAAGATAATAACATCTTCAGGTGGGAATATACAGAAGACAGCTGGAAATGTGGATCTGCAGCTTGGGGAATGTCAAACTTGGAAATAAACTGAAAGAAAAACCCCAGACCAAATAAGCAGAACAAAATAGTTCAAAGGAACTCAGTTGAATACCTAGTGAGGCTTTACTGTGACCTCTCTTATTCTTTTAATTTCATTATTTTTGCCAAAGATGCTGTTGACACTATGAACTCATTCAGAAGACAGTAATATAAACAAAATGGATGAAAAGAGCTTAACTGCTTGCTCCTTTATAATTCCGCATTTGGTTTAGTTTTGTAGTTCGCAACAAATGCAGTTCATTTATCTGTATTACATGTCATATTGTAATTTGTCATTCTTATCATATCAGACTTTCCTATCTTCCCCAAGACATCTTCGTGAGGAAAAGTAATTTAAGGCATTTCAGGATCTTGTATTCTTAAAATAAGGTCCTTCACACACACAAGTTCTGAGAAGTTACTAATGGGTCTCACAATTGCACAGAAATCCAGTTCTCTCTTTTACCATGTGGAATCTGCCTTTTTTTTCTTTTTTTTCCTGACTCTAAACAGATATCTACCACAGAAGACAATGTCCATGAACCTGCTTGGAAGACGCTGGAAAGCCACTGAGTTAGCCATCAACCTTTATGAAACTGTCTCCCTCCAGTGCTAGCATGGCTGGTTTTGACTCCAGCTAACTACTGCCAAAGATGTCTCCTGTTCTGCTTCTTTGGGTCAGACAGAAGGCTGCTCCAGCCTCTTGCTGTAGTCACTATTTTAGTTTTATGAACCCCTGCTTCTTCTGGTGCTATATATGGAATACAAAGCAGAAGTCTTCAGTGTTTCCAAAATTGCTCAAAAATTTTGTAAAGGATGCTTTAGGATTTTTATCATCAACACATTCAAGGCTACATTTCTGAGGGTGGTGGAATGAACCATGCAACTTCCACGGTTTGGTTCCTTCTACTCTCAAAGCAATGAATTTATATCAAGCTTCTCTATGTCGACTCTCTATTGCCATAGGATAGACTACTTCCTAAAAGACTCTTCAGTTCATGATGCAACGGGCTCCTGGCAGGCCCAACCTTTAGGACTCTCCAGATGCATCTAATCACACCTGACTCAAGGTAAATACTGATTGGGTGATCATGTGTTATGCTGTGTATCTCAAGTAGAATAACCAGGATAAAGTCTATGTAACCTCCAAATAGCCAATGGAAAGGAAGTGTCAAATCAAAAAGAACTAATGCTATCTCTCAGACATTTATTTTGAGAAACTCAAAACACTATCCCATTATTATATTCAAACAGAAATTTGATCAGTCTAAAGCAATATCAGCCAGAAGACAGATATATTTCTAAACAAATATATAGAGCTGAAAAGGCCAACTTGTATAAGGAAAATCCATTTTTCAAATGATTGTGCATCATTTAATTTTTACAACATCATGCATGAAAGTTCAGTTACCTTAGCCTTTGGAAATAATAATAAAAACAGAGTACCATGCATCCATTTACTTTGGGTCTGCTAACTTTATTAGTTTTAATGTTAATAAAAAGTTATTTATTATGAGTATGTTGGTCAGATTAATTCTAACTGCAAGCTTTCCCCAGTGATTATGGTTCTGCATAGAATTTTCAAAAGAATTTAGAAGATACAAAATTTCTTCCTGTGACTAATTTTCTTTATAGTGTAACACTACTAAAAATTGTTTTGCAAATTAAAAGCACTTTCTTTATAGTGTAACACTACTAAAAATTGTTTTGCAAATTAAAAGCACTTTCTTTTCAGTGAATTTTTTTAATTTTTAAAATTATTTTAAAATGTGGGTACATAGTAGGTATATATATTTATGGGGTACATGAGATGTTTTGATATAGGCATGTAATGCATAATAATCACATTATGAAAAATGGGGCATCCATCCCCTCAAGCATTTATCTTTTTACAACTTTTACTTATCATGCATATATGTCTGTCTTAAAGAAGAAACACAAGAGAAAAAGGCAAGAAAAGTGAATACAAATGAAAGGAAGATACATTTAGTCACCAGCCTCATATCTGACCCTAATGCATAAAGGCTGTACTGAGGGCAATTGCTGGGAAATGCAATTTCAGTTTTTATTTTTTTTAACATATGCCATGGTGATATATCTACTAATGCCAATGCTGTGTAGAGAATAGGAACTTCATCCCAGAAGTATTTCAGTTTTCAAAAATCACTCAGGAAGAGTTGTCAAAAATATTCTGAACTATATTCTAATTGCTGTAACTCACTTGGATTTTGACAAACACAATAGGTTTGAGTTTTTAAATCATTTTTTTTAATCAAATATCCGCAAGCAAAATGTAATGAAATTTTCTCTATGTAACTTAAATCAGATTTCTATATGAATCAGAATATACATGTAGGCCTTGAATGAATAAAAGAGTATGTGCCAAGAACATACACTGGGAAAGATAGTCTCTTCAATAAATGGTGCTGGGATAACTGGATGTCCATATGCAGAAGAATAAAACTAGACCCCTATCTCTCACTACATACAAAAATCAAATCAAAATGAATTAAAGGCTTAAATCTAAGACCTCAAACTATGAAACAAATACAAGCAAACACTGGGGACAATCACCAAGACATCGGTCTGAGAAAAAATTTCTTGAGCGATACCCTGCAAGCACAGGAAACCAAAGCAAAAATAGACAAACGGGATCACATCAAGTTAAAAAGCTTCTGCACAGCAAAGGGAACAATCAACAAAGTGAAGAGACAGCTCACACAATGTGAGAAAGTATTTGCAAAATGCCCGTCTGACAAGGGATTAATAACCAAAATATATAAAGAGCTCAAACAACTCTATAGGAAAAAAATTAATAATCCAATAAAAAATAGACAAAAGATTTGTATAGACATTTCTCAAAAGAAGACACACAAGTGACAACCAGGCATACGAAAAGGTGCTCAACATCATTGATCATCAGAGAAATGAAAATCAAAATTACAATGAGATATTATCTCACTCCAGTTAAAATGGTTTTATTCAAAAGACAGGTGATAGCAAATGCTGGAGAAGATGTGGAAACTAGGGGAACCCTTGTACACTGTTGGTGGGAATGTAAAGTAGTACAACCACTATGGAGAACAGTTTGGAGGTTCCTCAAAATCTAAGAATAGAGCTACCATATGATCCGGGAATCCCACTGCTGGTTATATATCCAAAAGAAAGGAAATCAGTATATCAAAGAGATATCTGCACTCTCATGTTTGTTGCAGCACTGTTCACAATAGCCAAGATTTGGAAGCAACTTATGTGTCCATTAGCAGATAAATGGATAAAAAAAAAATGCAGCACATATACACAATATTCAGAGTACTATTCAGCCATAAAACAATGAGATCCTGTCATCTGCAACAAGATGGATGGAACTGGGGGTCATTATGTTAAGTGAAATAAGCCAGGCACAGTAAGACAAACATTGCATGTTCTCAATTATTTGTGGGATCTAAAAATCAAAACAGTTGAACTCACGGAGATAGAGACTAGAGGAATGGTTACCAGAGAATGGGAAGGATAATGGATACAACAAAAAATACTTAGAAAGAATGAGTAAGACCTAGTTTGACAGCAAAACAGGGTAATTATAGTCAATAATAATTTAATTGTGCATTTAGAAATAACTAAAAAATATAATTGGACTGTGTTTAAAACAAAGGATAAATGCTTGGGGGGGACAGATAATCCAATTTCCATGATATGATTATTATGCATTGCATGCCTGCATCAAAACATCTCATGTACCCCACAATGTATATACTTTGCATATGGAAAGCTGGTTGATTTTTGTCTTTCTCCTTTGCTAGATTGTGATAAAGATATATACGTAGTATGTACTCATAAAAATTAAAATTAAAGAGTATGTGAGACAAGTTTTTCCTAATGAAGACAGGCTGTTCCCAGCAATTAATTACTTCTGAAAGAGAAAATAATTGGAAGATATTTAATAAAATATCAATGATGTGGGCATATGCTTTGGATAAGAACAGAATTCATTGAAAACACAGTCCATTAACTGGCCACTTCTCTGACGACCCATTCTGTATTTCACTTCCTCGAACTGACATTTGCAAATGAGCCATCTTTGCCTTTCCTGGCTACATCAGGTATACTTTGCATATGGCAAATTGGCTGATTTTTTGTCTTTCTCTTCTGCTAGATTGTGAGTAACTTGAAGGTAAGGACTAGGTCTTAGTCATCTTTTATGTTTCAAGTACCTGGTACAGTGTTTGGAACATAGCAAATGTGTAAAAAATTGTCAAAGGAATGAGTAAGTGAGTGGATGAGTGAATGACTTTCTATTCCATAAGGCAGCTGCACTTTCCTAAATTGGGAAAAGTTGACAGATTAAGCCCTCAGGGAAAGAAGGATGCTACTTCCAAAAGAATGCTCAGCACTTCTCTGGGAACATAAAATGCAGGTTCCAGAATGTATTCTCACATGGAGTGACACAGACAAGCAATCAGCACTCTGAAGTGGATCTGACAGCAATGTCAACGGCCATGTTGTGATTAATAATGGAGGGACAGTACAGGCACTCAGAAAAGAGCAGCTTGCACTGCCTAATTTCCTCCATTTTCAATTCAGCTAAAGTACCCAGACAACTTGATTCAAGTTTTCATAGCTGTTAAAATAACTACCTCATTCCTATTTTACTGAATGGGTGGCTTTCTTTCAACATGTGGCTATTATAAAGAAACTGATGTATTGTTTGCTTAAACAATAGAAAATCATTGTGTAACAGAAGCCCTGGAGAATGAGTTAAATGGGTCTATTAGCTGTTAACTTTCACAGAGAAGAATTAAACATACATCTCTGAAAGTTTGAAGACGCATACTCCATCAAACTTTACAATCTATGCCTTTGTCCTCTGTGAATACTGAAAGCTTAAGTACCCTTCAACCCTAGAGTATTCTTGGGAACATACCTGAGATTTGTATGATTCTAGCACAGTCTGTGAATTTTCTGGCACTCTTATTTATTTCTACATCTATGTATCCTAAGTAGAGGTTAAAAATGCATGGCATTTGAAGTCCTTCCAGAATCTGTTACCTGTGGGAAAAACTCCAAACTTTTAATCCAGAAAACTATTCACCATGGAATAAAAGGTTACAGTATAGGTAGGACTGATTTCAGTGGAAGATTAGACAATGGGAAAAAGAATGCTTTTAACTAATTTGCTCCACATGTGTGTGTGTGTGTAAATACAGATATAATAGAAATTATGGGGGAGAAGATTTACAAATTAATTCTATTTAGTTGTCTAAACAAATAAAAAGTAAATGTCCTTATCAGGAAAAAAAGTGGTTAAAACTAATTCATGGCCTAGAAAAATTATCTTTTCTCATTGGGCATCTCTCAGAAAAGCATTATTTTCAATAATATGCTTACTTCATACAACCACTTGCAAAGAGACAACCATTATGCCACTTCAGTGAGCTGAAGATTTTACTGATATTTTGGCCTATGGCATCTTTTCCCCTGTGTTGGAAAATTCATCAGTTAAAATCCACATTCAGAGGAAGCACTCAACTCTGAAATCACTCTGCTGACTCAAATTGTGTTCTGAAGGGAATTGGTCAGGCCACATTTGACACAACGAGGTACAACTTGGCAACATATGCTGAAGTGACACAGTATGGGGAACAAGGAACAAAGCATGTCCTGCTGCTTATACCACGGGATCGCACATTATGTGCAAGAGTCTAAAAGACAAATGGACCCATTGAGTACTTTTCCTATTGGGAAAAGGAAAAAGAGGGTGAGAATGAGAGCAAGAACAAGAGTGAGAGAGAAAGACTCTTCGTTGAGTATTGTGTGTGCTGCATGTTTCCTGTGTATTTTTGAGGAGGAGATTATGAGCAACCACATTGTATATTTTGAAGCAGGATGAAAGAACCACATTTATCTGATTTATGAACAACTCACACAGAAAAAGCATCATTATGCAGGAACAGAAAGTGTAATGTAATGGGGAGCAGAGCAAGAAGACATGAGGCAGATGAGAACAGAGGTAGCCTTTATTGGGCTCGTGGGCGAGGTTCACCAATCCCCTAGGAGAGGGCCGAGGAAGTCGCGCCTGGGGCAGGTATCAAGGGCCTTTTATAGGGCGAGGTAGGCGGGGGTTTGTAGGTTTCGGTTTCCTGAGTTAGATTTCGATTTCTGAGGAATGACGTGTCCAGGAGTTTGCGCAGAGCGGGGAGTTTTGGTGGGCTCAGGGTGCTTTTTGCGCACTGAAAAGTTCTAGCAGGAAGTCCCAGTGGGTAAAGTCCCGACAAGGGGCTCGCATGTCAGGTGGTACTGCCATGTTGGGTCTAGGTCCCTGCCTAACAGAAAGTTGTATAGGTAAATTAATTCAATCCACCTTTGTAGAACACTGCATGTGGAAAGCAACACAGAATTTATAAATTAAGTATAGTACCACACATTCTGTTCAAAATAATCATTTCAAGAGCTTAATAAAAGGAAAGCAGGGGATACAATAATAGAAGTTTTGTTTCCCAGTTAAGACTTAGATTGAAATGATTTAAATTAACTTACTTAAAGGTAACCAAATTAAACAAATAAAATGATTTTATTTGTTTCAAACTGATAAAACTTCAGGGGAAAATAATTCAATACTTTAAAAGACATAGTTTAACAGATTACAATTTCTTCATCTATTAAAAGAGGAAATTTCAGTAGATGATATGTAAGATTTCTTGCAGATCCAGAAGATTCTGTTTCTATCAAAGTAAAATAAGCAGCCTTTGTGAAGGATAAGAGATTACACTGTCCCTAATTATAATCCTATTTACAGAACCCTGAAAGATAATCTAACAGCCCCAGGGTTCACTATTCAGATATATATTTTCAATTTTAAAATGTAGAATTAATTACATCTGTACACACAAAATAACAATAAGAACCAGGAAATAAATAAATAAATAACAATGATATGTTGACTATGTAAATGAAGAGCAGTTGGCTTTCTTTTCAACTTAATCTCCACGGATTTTTGTATTAGTCTGTTTGGTATATCTTTAGCTCTTCCCTGTTTGAATAACAGTTATGATGCTGATTATATCAATAATAGATCCAAATCATTTGGGATCTATTTTGTGCTCCACATTTGACATATTTAATCATCACAATAATACTATGAAGATGTGTTTTATCTGTTTTATAAAATGAGAAAATATGCACACATCTCAGAGAGGTAAAGTAACCTACCTAAGGTCTCCCCCATCTATACAGTGACAATTCTAGAAATTGAATCTGTGTCTGACTGAAATCAAGGTGCTGCTATTCCACATGATAAAGGAACTGAGGTGAATATGCCCTGATGAAATGGGAGCTGGTGAAATAATCAGAAATTCAGAGCCAACACAATATCCTCAATATTCCCTCCAGACAACTCAGCTCTGATGACTTTGTCTGGACAACAGTCATTCTGACAGTGAGTCCCACTGGCATGGATGGAACCCCCTTTCTACCATTTTATTGCACCAAAGGAGCCCTACTCCCTCTCTTCTGGGCCATTCTCTGCTCCTCCACACTAGCCCCCAAGTCCAACCCAGCCTGTAGCTTGGAAATCTCCTTCCTCTTCCCAGTCCCCAGTTAGTTGAAATCCCTGATGTGATTCCTGATGACTGGTTTAATGCACCTTCTCTCAGTAGGCCCACTCTGTTGAGGGGATAAAGATGAAAGATGATAGCAAGGACGGGAGAAGCAATGCAAACAGTCAGATATCCCAATAGAAGGCATAAGAGACCCTGCAATCCTACTCACTGGGCACAACAGGAGACAGAACCTTGGACTTTTCCTATCCAGGATCTCCTCTATGTAGCAATGACAGCATGAGTAGAAAAGGACAGGAACATTGCAGACATGTAACTATGTGACTGAACAATGATGCTGACTGCACACAGGATTCTGTCCCCAACAGTTTACTGACAGGCAAGCTTAGAGTCACAAATTTATGTAATACTACATATTTCTCTGTCCATGTTTCTTCTTCAACTCCACCAACATTCCCAAATATCTCCACCCAGATTCCCAAATAATATCTATATCAACCCCAGGTCCTTTCTTTAGCACTTCATATCTGCCCAAATTAGGCTTGTGCATCACCTCCTTGCCTGACCATGATACTTCAACCTGGACAGTAGTTTGATATTCTTATTGGTGCCAACAGGATCAGGTACATGATTTGAGAGGCCCAGCAGAAAGGAAAACATGGAGCCCCTTGTTCAAAAAGCATTAAAAATATGAAGAAGGCAACAACTGTCATTAAATCAAGTACAAAGTTCTTCAGAGCATGGGAAGCAGTGTAACTGCACAAGTGGCGTACCTATGAAGCTAGCCCTGGGTGTCTGTTCAGTCTTCACTTGGTGAAAATCATACTCCTAGTTGGCTCTCTTCTAGGGAGGTAAAAACATATGATGACTCTATTATCAAAACTATGTAAAGCAGCAGATGTTTGCTTTTCATCATACCTTACAGTTCTCAGGTGATGTTAATAGGTTACCTATATTTCCCCGACATCGTAGTTGTGGTTTTCAACGCAAGCCTGCTCTCCCTACTTATTTCTCAACAATTTAAGACCAGCTTTGATATTTACTACCCACCATCTTTGTGCTCAGTACTGAACAAGCCAGGCAACCTACCATTATGAGCTGCCCCCACCTGTCTGATCTACACCAGCTTCTGGCTTCCAGCTCCTTGACATGAGCAAACCACAAACCCAATATCACGGTCCACTTCAGTGCCAGCAAACACAGTCAAAGACGACCAGCTCGTTCCCAAGCTCCCCAGACTTGGAATATTCCAGTGGAGATTCTGACATTGAGGATGTAAAACTGGATTTTTAATGGTCAGTCACTGTGATATTCCTTCGTCTGTGAATATAATTGATGATTTTAACATTCGTTAAACAGTGATAAAATACACATAACATAAAATTTACCATCTTAATTACTTTTAACTGTATACTTTAACAGTGTTGAGGACATTTAAATGTTGTTCAACCTGATTACTATGTATCTCTACAACTTTTTTAGTTGTCTCAAACTTAAACTTCATACCCATTAAACAAGTCCCTGTGTTCCCTGTCCCCCAGGTTCCTGGCAACCACCATTTCACTTTTTGTCTCTATGAATTTGACTAGGTACCTCATAAAAGTGGAATCATACAGTATTTCTCTTTTTGTGATGGATCATTTGATTTTAACTTTTGATGTAAATTTTTCAGGTGAGTGTGGAGAACTGGAAGCAAGTCCCTTTAGGGGCATCAACAGACAACCAGTAAGTTTTAGGGAATTTGCTTATTCCCATAGGAAATAACAACCGAAAGGGAGAGCTGGATCTGTTCCCTGGGTTGGAAATATTCTCATCACCACTTCCCCCAGGCAAAGTCTCTTTTCCGGCCGGGCGTGGTGGCTAATGCCTGTAATCCCAGCACTTTGGGAGGCCAAGGCTGGTGGATCACTTGAGGTCAGGAGTTTGAAACCAGTCTGGCCAACATGGCGAAACCCCATTTGTACCAAAAATACAAAAAAAAAAAAAAAAAAAAAAGCTGGGCATGGTGGTGGGCATCTGTAAACCCAGCTAGTTGGGAGGCTGAGATACCTGAACTATGAGAATCGCTTGAAGCAGGGGAAGGAGGTGGGGGGCAGAGGTTGCAGTGAGCAGAGATTGTGCCACTGCATTCCAGCCTGGGCAACAGAGTGAGACTCCGTCTCAAAACACAAAAACCAAAACCAAAACCAGTCTCTTTTTCCTTTTCTTCTCATTTATCAGGAAGAATGTTAAAACTTTTGAGGTCAAATGTCTCAATCTACATTTGCAAGGTGGTCTTTTAAAACTGATTACTAAAGAAGAAAATAAGCCTTTTATCTCATAATAATAAGACAATAATTTAGGTAACCAAACCTGCAAACTTGCCCACTGTTAGATATTTAATGAGTCTTTTTTTTTTTTTTTTTTTGACTAATCAGCAACTCATTTCTGTTTTACCTCTCCTTAGTTCACCCTTTGTACTGGAAACACTTTGCCTACATATGCAGATCGTTGCAGGCTGACCTTGATAAATGGTCTATGTTTGCGTAATTTAGATTAGTTCAGTAATTGTTTGGAACAGAGGCCAGCAATCTTGCCAGGGGTATTAAACATTCACTTTCAGGACTTGGTGGTCTGTGAGGAAGGAGAGGTCAGACCAAGGTTGCTTTACCACCTTCTCCCAAGGTCATGTCTACTTTTGCTCTCTTTAAGCAGTTGCCCAGAATCCATCAGCTGGAAGCTGGCTGGAAAGAGGGAGGGCTGATTCCCTAGATTATCCTGGAAGCAGAGATGTAGTAAAAGCTGGCTAACTTTAGAAGAAAGTAGAGAGCAAAGCTAAATCGAAAAGGTAATAAAAGTGTTCCTATGGCCTTTAGACATGACAAATGACTTTCTGTAGCTCTGCTTTCAATAGCCAGTACACTGGAATTGTTCCTGAGAAGCTAGATAGCTGACTTGTAGTTTTACAATATACTTTAAGTTTGTTTTATTATACAGAACTATTTTTTTTCTTCTAAAATATTTGGGAACTCCTATGAAGTACAAGTAAGAATATGGTAGCCTCTAAGAATTCCAGAGTCTGATCTCTATCCCTTATTTGATCTGACAATACGCTCAGTTCTGGACAGTTTTCATGATGAGACAACTCACTTGCCATGTCAGCCTCTGTTGGAGTGCCTCACTGCTTAGCATTCTCCTGCTTCATCTATCCAAAACTGTTTCCTTTAACGTATTCTCTGAGCCCATGGCTAATATGTTTACTGACTCTTCTAGATTCAATATCCACAAACGCTGCTATAATTTCTATCCGTTATTCCTTTCCCAGCTATATAAGCCAATCAGATGCTTGGATCCTTTGTCATCTGGTGTGGCTGCAAATTCTCTCATGCCATGGTTGTTTCTCCTAACATGTTCTAGTTGGTTTACAGACCCAAACACAGTCACAGGCCAAGATGACCACCTCAGAGCAGAGCAAGACTAACACCAACCCTACACTCCCATGTTTAATGAAGCACTATTCACAATAACAAAGATACAGAATCTACTTAATAGTCCTTCAATGGATGAGTAAAGAGAATGCAGCATATATACACAGCGGAATACTATTCAGCCATAAAAAAGAATGAAATCATGTCTTTTACAGCAAAGTGAATGGAACTGGAGGTCATTATCTTTTATTTTTCATTTTTTATTTTTTTGAGATGGAGTCTTGCTCTGTCACCCAGGCTGGAGTGCAGTGGCACAATCTCGGCTCACTGCAAGCTCCGCCTCCTGGGTTCAGGCCATTTTCCTGCCTCAGCCTCCCGAGTAGCTGGGACTACAGGTGCCTGCCACCACACCTGGCTAATTTTTTGTATTTTTAGTAGCGACGGGGTTTCACTGTGTTAGCCAGGATGGTCTTGATCTCCTGACCTCATGATCCGCCCACCTCGGCCTCCCAAAGTGCTGGGATTATAGGCATGAGCCACTGCGCCCAGCCCTGGAGGTCACTATCTTAAGCGAAGTAAGTTAGACACAGGGAAATACCACAGGTCCTTACCCATAAGTGGGAGCTAAACAATGTGTCCACTCAGGCTGGGCGCTGCACACTTGGGCTGGGCATGGTGGCTCATGTCTGTAATCTCAGCAATTTGGGAGGCTGAGGTGGGAGCACTGCTTGAGCCCAGGAGTTCATGACCAGCCTAGGCAACATGGTGAGACCCTGACTCTACCAAAAAAATTTTATCTTCTAATTAGCTGGGCATGGTGGTGTGCACCTGTAGTCCCAGTCACTTGGGAGGTTGAGGTAAGAGGATCGCTTGAGCCCAATAGGTCCAGAGTGCAGTGAGCTGTGATCATGCCACTGCACTCCAGCCTGAGTAACAGAGTAAAATCCTGTCTAAAAAAAACATGTACACTTGGACACAGAGAGTGGAATGACAGACAATGGAGACTTGGAAGGGTAAGAGATGGGAGCTGGGTGGATCGTGAGAAATTACTAAATAGATGCAATGTACATTATTCAGGTGATGAGTACCCTGGAAGCCCTGACTTGGCCACTGCACTATGCATGTAGCAGGACTGAACTTGTACCCCATAAATTGATGCAAATTAAAAATATGTGTACAATGTAAAAAATGATCACATGGTCAGAAATTCAAACATGCCCTATAAGCATATATATGTTTATAATACTAAATCAATGATCTATCCTCCTCCACAACCTCCAGTTCCATCTCCTTCTTGTAAAGGCAACTACTAGATATCCTTTCAGTAAATAAATTCTTGATGTGCATAGCTAAGTAGTTAAATGGTTTGGAATGGGAGACTCAGCTGTTTCTTCCCCAAGCCTCATATATTTTTAAGAGGAAAGGGCCTCTGTAGCTGGAGACTGGCTGAAAAGAGCAGGCAGGCACCACAGATGTTACTGAGAACTGAACTGTGGTAACGCTGGCAAACTTTCTCAGGAAAAGTAGAAAGCACAGCTAAATCACAGTGTTTATAAACACAAGCCTGTGGCCTTTACATTTGATAGGTAAGAAGTAGTACTTCCTTGTTTGGATTGGTTTTCCTTTAATTATAAATGAGGTTGAGCCTTTCTTGGGAAATGTATTAGCCATTTATATGAATCAACTTTCTCTTCATAGTTTTTACTCGCTTTTACCTTCCTGCATTTGCTTCATTTACGTCATCTTTATTCCTTTGGTGTAAGGAGTTAGGTTGTGATCCAACATTATTTTTTCCCAAACACCTAGCCAGTGTCTCAAAGGTTACTGAATAATTTACCTTTCCCTGACTGATGTAAAACACCACCTTCATCTTATATTAAATTATTTCTATATGTAGTTATGTTCTAAATCTCTATCCTAATCCAGTGAATTTCTATTTCTTTTTAATGCAAAAACTATTTTAGCTATGGCTTCATTACAATATTTTAATATCTCACAGTGCATTGCAGACTTTCCATAGCTAACTCTGCATATGTATTTCTTCACTTTAAATGTAGAATTGTCAGGTTCAGAAAAGTCTTCTTGATTTGGATATATTAATATATGTATATTAGATATATTATATATAAAATCATATATGAGTAATTTAGGGAAAATTAAAATATTGATATTGAATCCTCCAAAGTAAAGTACTTTATATCTATATTTTTTATATACCTCAACAGAATTTTTAAGAGCTTCTTCACAATAAAATCTACATATTTTTTAACTTTATGCCAGCTATTGTATCTTTTTGGATTGCTTATAAATGTGATAACATCTTTCATTGAGTTTTCTGATTAGTTACTGATTATAGAAAAGCTATTTGATTTCTGTACAGTATATTAATGTTATAACCATTATCTTTCTGAAACATAATTTTTCTAATAGTATTTGTGCTGATTCTCTTGGTTTTCTGAGTATAGGATCATGTTAACAGCAAGGATGATGATCTTGCTTCCTGCTTTACATCTCTTATTTAATTCCATTGGCTACTATTTCAGACGAATGTCAGGTGTAGGGGATATAATACGATGGATGTTGTAGATCATTGCAATCAGGGTCATGTCATTTCTCTTTTAGTATGACTTTAGTCTGCTGGAAGCTGGAAAATGAAAAACTACGTTTCCCAGGATTTCTTTGAGCTTGGATTCTACCTGCAAGCTAGCAAGCAGATGTTTACACAGGAAATTTGGAAGGCAGAAATGAAGCAGATTGGGCTGTGCTTCTGTTCTATTGATTAGGCAAACCAAGAACACAGTCAGAGAGTTTCTGCAGCTTTCCTAAGCACAGCATAGATACCCAGTGTTTAATGCCCAGTTTTGTAGGTGTTGAGAAGCAGTGGGTAGGACAGTCATTTTGCTACTATAGGTCTTCCCTGAGATGGTGTGATCATAGAGCCAATAGTTGGGCAGTGGCTGCAAGATTCCATAGTTTCACAATCACAGCTGATGCAGCAGCTCTCTTGGCAGGTGTTCTACGAGACATACCTGGAAGCTATGCCCAGAGCTTGCTCCACCAACTTTTCCAACAATTTCAAAATCAATTTTGCCACATGGTCCTTTCTACTTAAACTAGCTAGATTGGTTTCTGTTGTCTGCCAGAAACTCTAATGATAAAACATTATTATCTTGCTCCTAACTTTAAAGAAAATACATAGATAATTCTAATATTTCACAACTAAGTATGATGCTGGTTTTTGAATATGTGTGTGTATAAATATATTTGCATCAAACTTTGAAAATACCTTTGAAATTACCTCTATACTCATGGATGTTTACACTTCTCATTTCTAATTTTTTTTTTTTTTTACTCCTTGGATTCCTTAATTTTCCATTGTAATAGCAAATTTATATGGACATGCACTATTTTTGAAAATGTTTTACACGTTACTTTTAGGTCTATTTTCCACCATCTTTTTCGTGTGTCTGTGTATATGTGTGTATGTGTGTGTAAAAGATTTGGCCTAGAATTTCATAATGCAGTGTATTACCTATACCTTCCAGCTTTGTTTTATTTGTAAATCTGACCAGGATACAAATTTATGTCATTTATTTAAAACAAAAAGTTAAACAGGATAAGTCTAAAAATAAAAAATCCTGCAAACCTTTAGAAATCACTTTATAGACTGATATAGATTTATTTATTAACATTTTAGGTATAATCTTTAATCCGTTTCAGATCCACCAAATTATGCTCATTTTTTCTTTATCTTTACCCACATTATCTTAATTTAAAGCAGGACATTGTGTTAAAGTTCTCAAATAATTAATCAATTGCCAAGAGGGTCAAGGTCTGTTTTAAACCTTTAATGAACCTTTAAAATACTTCTTATAACATATTTTAAAACAAGATTCTGAAAGCTTTACCCCTAATGTAAAGCCTGTAGGGTCCCTTAAAATCAGAAATCAATAGTGCTTTTCCTTCTACTTTAAACATTCAGTCAGCATTTCCCCATGTAGGTCAGTGGTTCTTAATCATTCACGGCTGCTCCCTCTGTTCTACGGTTTGCAAAGGAAAGTAACACTGTTAGGCTACATTTTTCTTCATCAGTACTTGATTTATACATTTTCCCCCAAATATCTACGTTCCTTAATTCAATTAATGCCGAGGTACTTTGAACTACAGACTATGATATGCATTTTAATGCGAAAATATGTGGTTTGAGAATGGATTGCATGCTGTCACAATAAACCCCAAGGAGCTCTTTCAAGGTTGGTCATCCTCATCTCTATCAGAAGGTACAACGTTTATTTATTTTCCTCTCACAGCTGTATGACTTAGTCGTTTGCAAATATGGAGTCCGATTGTCAGTCTATTGGAAAGACGTCCCTGAAGGATGAAGGGCATGGGTCACTGGAAGCGGGATCACCTGTTCATCTCCTGGGATCTCTTTCTCCCCACAAAGCAGCTCTGTGACATTCTTACCTGACCACTGTCACCAGGTATTGCTAGAACCTGAATGTGTCTCCCAAATTAATTTGTTGAAACTTAGTCAACAATGTCATACTATTAATCACCTCACTTTTAGGTGGTGATTAAATCATGAAGCTATAGCCCTCATGAATGGATTATAAAATAAATCCCTTATAAAAGGGCCAGTTCTTCTGCTCCTTCTACTACAAGAGGATACAGCCTTCATGGTCTCTGGAAGATACAGCAACAACGTGCCATCTTGGAAGCAGACAGCAGCCCTCACTGGATACCAACACTATGAGTGCCTTGATCTTGAACGTCCCAGCCTCTCTAAGTGTAAGGAAATATTTTTGTTCTCATTAATTGCCTAGCCTCAGGTATTTTGTTATGACAGCACAAATGGACTAAGACAGTACCTTCTATAAGTTTCCGCAACTGCAAAGGAATATTACACACGAAAGAGGATAAAAGATATCGAAGACATTGAGTTTCAAACACTGTTTTAAAAGATCAGTCTTATTTCTTATACGTTTAACTTTATAATACTGCTTCCGTCAGCAGCTTCAATTACTATTATTACTTTTTAGGAATTGCTCTAGCTGACAGCAGGTCTGATTGATGTTTACTCACATCAGTTTGAATGAATAACTGTAAAAGATGTAGAGTGTAGCTTGAACGGAGAAAAGGGAAAGGAAGAACAATCTAGACTTAATCATTTATAAAGTGCTTGCTCTATGACTGATACCATGTTTTACATATATAGCTTTCAAAAAAAAAACCCCTATTTTTTTAAAGCCTTTAAATGCAACCTTCAGGCACTTTTCCAATGCCTAATGGATTTCTCTAAAACATAAAACCAGGAATCCAGGAACTATTTGTTTCTGATTTCCCATAACACTTCATTAATCACCACGGATCACTAAAAATCAGTAAAATGTCATAAAAGCTTGCTTTCCATTTTCCTGCAATTCTAATGCTGACACTTCCATAGTAAAGGGTTGGAAAATTGAATGGGTTAGACATGTTCTAGAATACAAATTAGTAGTTCATGGCAAATAGAAAATATTTATATGTACGTGTCTAAGTATGAAACACATGCGTAATGGTGGTTTTGCTGGCATGAGAACCTTTTTACTCGTTACCATCAATTCACTTCTTTTTTATTTTCCTATTTTAAAAACAATCATAGATAAAATTTACTGAATTATTATTCTCTTCATTTTACAGATGAAGACAATAAGGCTTACAAACATGCATAAGATCACAGGGTGAGTAAATGCTGGGACTAGGACTTATACCTCAGCAAAGCTGACTTTAGAATCTGTCCCTTTACGCACAGTACTATACAGCTTTCCCTCAAAACATTCTGCAATAAATTATCAAATGTATTATTATGTGGCCAAAAGTATGAATCAAATAGCTGCACTCACAAAATTAAAAGTTAAACATGGTGCTTGCCACATCCTAAATTGGTTCTACTTATGGAAGGTACATCATGTCTCTTCTACAGAAAAAAACCCATCTTTGCAACAAATCCATATTTCTGGTTTTATTTCTTATAGTTCAAACATTTCCCCCTTTAGATTATAGTGTACATAGTTTTAGTGGCAAGAATTGTCACTGATTGCTGATACATAAGATGATTAACATATTCTACTGTTTTAGCATTATGATACCTATTATAAAGTTGGGTTAATCCAGCAAAATCTGCTTGATTCTCTTCACTGCTATTGTGCAGATTTACAAACAAGCATATATTTTTAACAAAAAAGTGAAACACTTCACTAACAAAAATCTCTACATGTTTTACTAGTAGATTATGTTTTTAGACAATATACATGAAAATCAGGATGACGTAGTTACTACCATTAGATACATTTTAACTTTAATGATAGACAATTGAAATTCAGGATGTTTTTCTGATAATTCTGGCTCTGCCATTAATTAACCAGATGACCCTGAACATACAACTTAACCTCTCTGAGCATGTACTTCTTCCTTTGTAAAACAGATACAAGTATCATCTTACCTGATGGAACTGCTATGATGATCAATGACAAAAAAGCAATGAGAGTGAATTACAAAATACTATTTTCATATAAAGTATTATTTTAAAATGATTTTACTCAGAGACTTATTCTGTTTAGACTTACCTGTTGTAATCTAACCTAAATGTTTTATTCTAAGCATGTTAGTTTCATGCCAAAAGTCACTGATGTCTCCATATTTCTGACCCCACATTTCTACATTCCTCTGAATTTTCAAGTGTTTCCATAATCTGACTTCAGGCCACATATCCAGTGATAGTTTCCACTGTCAATCATCATGGACTCTGTTGCTCTTCTCAAGCCTATCACCATAATGTTCCATATCCCACCTACGGTGGTCCCAATATGCCATGTCTGCTTTTCTCCTTAGTGAATTCTCTTCCAGTCTTCAAAGTCCCAAATTTTCCATGACAATCTCTGAAGCCTATGAAGATTTACATTCAGAGTATACCTCATGTTATAATGCCCTCCTTACATTCTCTGATTTTTCTGTTTGTGTTTTGGCTTGCTCTCCTTATGAAATTATAATCTCATAGTGAAAGGCCATTCTATATACCTTTTCAGAAGACTTTTACAGTATTGAGCATATAACTGAATTTTTTTCTTAGATCATGAATCAGATACTCATGAAACAGTACTTTTTAAATGTCACTGTGCCAAGAGTTGAGGAGCATGGTGGCCACTATTTCACTCCTCGTACAGAGCATCATGTGGTGGAGGATTCTGTCCTATGCCCAGGCGTTAAGAGTTGCAAGGTTCTCTTAATGGGAGGAACCTCCTTTCTGAAGCCCAGTGCCCCATAAGCCAAACCTTAAGTAATCATGCCAGGTGTCTCAGAAGAGGTGACTCTTAAGCTAAAAATCTCTGAAAGAATAAGAATCATCCAGGTGAAATGTGCACCAACCACGTTCTTTATAGCTTTCCAAGGTGAATAAAAAAGACTTGGGGTTCACCTGAGGCCCAGAGCTGCACCATGCCTTTTCAAGAGCCTCAGTGACAATCATGTACTCCTAATTCTTGATAAGGTAGCTTTTCCATACAGTCACATAGCTTTGCTTAGCCAATCTAATGATATGCAGGATGAATGTTATTTTCCTAAAGTCAATGAATCCCTTCCCTTAATTATATTACCAAATACTTGACCTGAAATAAAAAGTCCTACATTGACTGTAAGTATTTCCACAGCAGATACAATATTATGTCATAATTACTTGTCTTGACAGTCTTTGTCATGCATAGCATTTGAAATTATTCTTAAGGAGAAGAATACAATCTTATCAGGCACTAAGCAAAAGTTTGTCATCAAAAGAGAAGTCCAAGAAAGAACATTATTGTTTACTAAATGCACACTATGTGCCAGCCACCAGGAAATCTATTTTAAAGTCTCCAAAATTCTATTGAGGTAAGTAAAATAATTCATTTTGTAAATGAGAAAACAGAGGTTTCAGAGAGGTTTAGCAACTGCCCTTAGGATACAGCAGACAGATTTGAAACCCAAGTTCATAACAATTTAAAGCCCAATTCTTTCATCACCCTCTTCACAGGGTTGATCGGTCAGAGAGGTAAACTCTAACCATGCTCCCCAGATCATGCCATGTCTCTTCCCTTTTCAGTGTTTTTCTATCTCTCTTTACTTCTCCATAATACAAATCACCACAACTTGAACATATGTGTATTAGTCTGTTCTCATGCTGTTATCCAGAACTGTCCAAGACTGGGTAATTTAATTTAAAAGAAAGAGGTTTAATTGATTCAGAGTTCCACAGGGCTCTAAGTTTCCTCAGGAAACTTACAATCATGGAGGAAGGGGAAGCAAGCACATTCTTCCTCACATGGCGGCAGGAAGAAGTGCCAAGCAAAAGGGGAAAAGCCCCTTATAAAACTATCAGATCTTGTGAGAACTCACTCACTATCATGAGAACAGCGTGAGGGAATTGCCCCTATGATTCAATTTCTGCCCACCGTGTCCCTCCCACAATAAGTGGGGCTTATGGGAGCTACAATACAAGATGAGATTTGGGTGGGGACACAGCCAAACCATATCAATATGTATTTATTTCTATGATTCATTAATTAATATCTACTTCTCTCACAAGATTCCAGGCTCCAAAAGGGCAGTTCCAGTTTCACCCACCATATTTTATGCCCAGGGCCTGGCATATTGTTTGTGTTTAAAAAGCTCTTACCAAATAAATGACACTACTCCATGCAGTACACTTACTCCATGCACTCTGAAGCAAGAAACTTGGAGTTGTTGATCAAAGGCACTTCCAGTAAGAACAATGCAGTCTCAAATTGGTGAGAGATGTGTAAATTGTCTGGTGGTTTTGACAACACAACTGCCATCAGTTTTGAAATATTAAGGAACACTCTTCAGTAATCATTTACATCTTATCAAACTGTAATAAAAATATGTAATGTGTTAAGAAACTGTCAATGTACAAAGACACTTTAAATCTCTTAATGTCAGTTGCAACAGAATCGGTATAGCTTTATATGTTATTTTAAAGTAAAAGAGATCTTAAAGTTATGGATACTTTCAGTCCTCTAGTATTAATTAAAACTGTGCACACACACACACACACCCACACACACAGAATTATACTTCCTATGAAAATGCTGGGAAATGCTGATACTCAATTTAGGACATTTTATTTCTAGTCAAGCATTTCTCTAGGGGTGTGTGTGTGTGTGTGTGTGTGTGTGTTTGTGTGTGTGTGTGTGTAGTAACAGTATTTTGTTTAATTTGTTTTTATAAGCTCCTAGCTGGAAGCTGGCTCTGCCTAAAAAATTTCATAGACTTATGAAAATTCTATAATTAATTCCATACTTCTCCTAATTCTATGAAATTCTAGAATTCATAGAACTCTCACAGTGCTTGAGAATTTAGATATTAATTATGCCAGGATTATAACTTTTAACTTAGATTACAACAAAGATCTAGAACAATTTTGTCAGTGGTCATATTATTATAAAATATTCAAAGGTAGGCTTAAATAAGCCCACTTTATTTTCTTTTCCTTTGGTCCAGTTCTTCGTCTGATACAGAGCAATTTGGCATAACCCAAAGACTGGCTTTGTTATTCTAAGTAAGAAGATATTTTTTCCACCTTCTAGTAAGAAGTGAAATGCTCTACACAAACTTATTCCATTCTTGCAAAGTGAAGAAAAGAAGGAAGGCTATTAAAATAAAACTATGCAATTTATTTATTATAGCAACACTTAGTTTTATTACTCCCATTTTATAGATATGGGAAACTGGAAACCAGAGAGGTTAAATACAGCCAGTGTACCAGAGCTGATAGGAGATGCAGTCAAGATGTGTCTTCTCTGGGACTTGGTTTACATACATGTAACAGAAAAAGTGGCTGTTCCATCTACATGTGCCTGAAATATGTGATAAATTGATTAATAAGTGTGATGCCTCTAGCACAGAGTTGATGATTGGTAGGCACTCACACATTATTAATAAATCTTATTATCTTAATTAAATTTATTTTTGGCAGCACAGATAAAACCTATGTGCCCAAGGTGACAAGAATAAAGTTTTCTTCATCAGTCAATGAATTAGCAAGTGTCACTAAGTATTGCTGCAGAGTTGGGTGTTTGGGATACTGACGGCTAGTAGCAGGCATGGATTTGGTCTCCAGGTATCTACTCCCTAGAGGAAGGGAAAAATTTCCAATGGACAAGAAAGGGTATTCAAAATTTTGAGCAGTAAATTGTTGAATTCTATAGGAAGCTCGGAAAGACAGTCAATACTGTCCATTAAATGTAAATGAACTACACTGCATCATTAATTCATGAACAATTGCCCTGCTATCCAAACAGTCAACATTTAAGCTTAAATTGATAAGCAGTTCCTTCTTAATCATTTAAAGGCTCTTTAGCTCTTGAGTGTGGAGGCTGTGCACAGAGGAAATAAATATGCCAGCCCGAGAAACACCATCGTGGGCTTTTTCAGTGATGGTTGGGCCCTGAAGACAACTCTCAGCTTATGAAACACCATGGTTATTAAAGCTGACAAGGATCTCAGAGGATCTTACCTCTCATGTGACAATGTCTGATTTGACACCCATGTTGCTTTATTTACTTTGTAGTGTAGTGTCTTAACTTAAAAAATCACTTAGATGATCAAAGAGTTTAATAGTACTACTAAGGTGGTTCACCTGCTGCCAACAAAAAAAGAAAAAGAGAGAGAGAAAAAAAAGATTTCGCTTTTATATAAAGGTCCCACTAGAAGAAATACTAGAGCAGAATCAAACGCCCTTATTGGAGATCTAAATCAAATATTCAGTGGTCACCTCCACACAGAAATTGACCAAATCATAAATGTTGTGATTCTAGACTTTGTTTACATATTGATTCCTGGGAGATCAAATAATTTGGGGTTAGGTTCCCAGACTTGCTAAACAATGTTTTTAAACTTATAGTTTAGCTGAAATAGTCTCAGTTTTAAATTAAAAATGTAAAATAGTATAAAACAATGCCATTACCTTACAGTAATATAACAAAATAGTGAGACCCTGCTGCTACTTCTATCCAGAAGGAGGTTTCCTTCCACGTGTGAGTGTGCATACACGTGGTCAATGTGTGAATGTTGGTGAGGTGGAAACATTACCTCCATGCACAAGCTGCCTATGGACATAGGATTTCTGCAAATCACATACGATAATTGGTTGTTTTCATCTTCTAATTTGTCACAGGATTAGTGAGTATTCAATTAGAATCAAGATCTTGGACTTGTCCAATGTGGTAGTCACTAGCTACATGTGGCTATTAAACACTTAAAATATGGACAGGTAGAATTGAGATGTGCTGTAAGTATAAAATGCACACTAACAATTTTGTATGAAAGAATAACGTAAAATATCTCAATTTTATATTGATTACAGGTAAAATTATAGTATTTTAAATATACTGAGTTAAATAAAAGATGTTATTAAAATTAATGTTACATGTTCCTTTTTTAATGTGGCTGTGGTTACCATTACACATGTGGTTCACAATGTATTTCCATTGGACAGAGCTGCTTTAGAGCATATATCAGGAGGCTTTTAGGGTTATTAGGAGGAAAAGTCACAACTAACTTAGAAATAAAGGTTTTATTTATTTATTTATTTATTTTATTTTTTGAGATGGAGTCTCACTCTGTTGCCCAGGCTGGAGTGCAGTGGTTCGATCTTGGCTCACTGCAAGTTCCATCTCCAGGGTTCACACTATTCTCCTGCCTCAGCCTCCCAAGTAGCTGGGACTACAGGTGCCCACCACCATGCCTGGCTAATTTTTTCTGTTTTTAGTAGAGATGGGGTTTTACCATGTTAGCCAGGAGGGTTTCGATCTCCTGATCTTGTGATCCACCCACCTTGGTCTCCCAAAGTGCTGGGATTAAAGGCCTGAGCCACCGCACCCAGCCAATAAAGGTTTTATTTTAATTACATAAACAAGTTCATAACTTTTTAAAAAAACAGTTCCTCATTAAAAAAATGCAAATCAAAACCACAATGAGATACCACTTCACATTCAGTAAGATGGGTACAATCCCCAAAAATCCAGAAAATAACAGTGTTGCAGAGGATGTGGAGAAATTGGAACCCTTGTGCATTGATAGTGGGAATGTAAATGGTATGGCAGTTCCTCAAAAAATTAAAAATAGAATTACCAAATGACCCAGGAATTCTACTTTTGAGTGTATTTCCAATAATAATAATAATAATAATAATAATAATAAACCCTGAAAGTAGGAACTTAAACAGACATTTCTATGCCCATCATACAAATATTCATAGCAGCATTATTCACAAAAGAAGGAAGCAACCCAAGTGTCCATGGATGGATCAATGGATAAACAAAATATGGTATATACATACAAAGGCATTGTCATTAGCCCTAAAAAGAAAAGAAATTCTGACACATGCTATGACAGGGATAAACCTTAAAGACATTATGCTAAGTGAAATAAGCCAGACATGAAAGGATAAATGCTATATGATTGCACTTGTATGAAGTACATAGAGTAGTCAAATTTATAAAGACAGAAAGTGAAAGAGTGGTTGCTCAGGCAGAAGGGGAAAAAGAAATGGGGAGTTATTGTTTAATGGACACGGAGTTTCAGCGTCACAAGATAAACAATTTCTGGAGATGCTTGGTGAGCTGGTAGTTGTGTTGAAGAAAATAATATTCTGACACTTTTTTAAATGGTATGGAAGACTTAATTCAGACCATTGTGATAGATGTCAACACTATCACAACTGGAAGAAAGATTGGGTTGAACACCAAATAAGGTACAGACAGCTGGGAATTACAGTTTCATGTACAACTTTCTGAAGACTTATTCTGGCTAAGTGAGGTTGACCAGTTCAGACTAGTGCTCACCTCCACTGCTTTAAATTCCTTGTTTATTTTAATACAGCTCCAGTTCTCATTCATTTTGGGGTGTGTGTGTGTAAGGGGGCAGCCATATCATGGTATTGGTTGATACTGTGCAACAGGATATTGCTGCTAAGCCTCCATTCTGTATATTCACACTGTGATTACTCAGAATCCTTATGTTCTTCCTATGTAATTTCATATTATATTTGGGCTACTGTTCTAGAGCTGTAATAGTAAAAATATTTTACACAGATAGTCCATCTTCCATCCACTACTCACTTCATGGTCTCTGCTTGTCCCTTCTGTGACCCATGTGGCATCTCTGTGGAATTTAGGGTTCTGAGAAGTATAATTTGTCTTGAGCTATCCAAGACCTGTTGTCTTATTTCTGGTATTATATCAGGTCCCTAAACATTTAAAGCATCTCACCCTGATTCCAGGAATCATTGATGTAACAAGAGAATTGTTTATTGATATAATCTGTATTTAAGAACTATTTCTGACATTCTCTTTTCTGCATTAGATTGGTTTTTTGAATGGTATCTGGCTTTCCTGGTAATGAAAAGATCTTTCTGCTACGGGAAGATTATAGAATTCTGTAGAAACAAACAAATTGAAATGGTAAAAAATGGTAAAGGTTTGAAAAATTTTAAATTTGGGGAAAACATCTAAATTCCAACCAAAGATATCTTTTAGTTATAAATGATATCACTGATTGTAACATGTGCTTTATCTGGCTAGAATTTGCTGCTGTGGCTATCTGTGACACTAATTTTCTAAAAGTAGCTGAACAAAGGAACTATAAGAGCTAGCAGCAGTTTTCTTTTTCTTTCGTTCTTTCTTTGTTTTTTTTGTTTTGTTTTGTTTTGTTTTGTTTTGTTTTGTTTTTTTGAGACGGAGTCTTGCTCTGTCGCCCAGGCTGGAGTGCAGTGGCAGAAGAGTTAGCAGTTTTTTTGTAGAATTATTTACTTACTGGCAGAATAAAATGCACTGTTTCTGTAATCTTCAACCCCCACACAGAACTGAGAATGTAAAGAGTGCTGAAATTCTTAATAGTTTTTATCTTCCATGGCAAATGAAGTTAATTCAATTCAATTTGAGTCAGTGCACATTTACGAAAACTCTTACTGCAATACACTGGCCAAATGGTGGTGATACTAAGAAATGTATGATGGCTGTGCCTTCAAGGAGTTCATATTCTAGAGGGTTATGCACTGTTTTAGAACTTCCAAAGGAAATCAGCCATAACTAATAAAATTAGCATCAACTCTCAGAATGTTCTATAGTGAAAGAATAAAAGGGTCATTCAGCAACTGGAGAAGCAGCTAGGGGTTTTGATCAACTAGAGATAACATCAAGCCACATTTGGTTAACAAGTTCACTATTTAGAAATTACTTAACTGGCTTACTGCTCCATAGAGAAAAACACATTCGTAATCTGTCACAGAAGTTCAGGCCTGGGTCTTGACATTTAAGTCACAGTATGTAATGTGGCAGGATGCATTTTCCTTAATGGGCATTCCATGACAGCTCACTAGCTAGCTCAGGACGTGTGGAGATATGGAATTAAAATATTAGGGGCTTCTGACCTTCGCAATTCTGGAGTTCTTACTGACTCAGAACTTTTCCTGCACAGCATACTTATATCTGAAGGGACTGACTCTAAATGCAATATGCAACACACTTGAGTAATTGATTGCTAGAAAAACTAGAACTCCTACTTCATATTTCTACGTAACAATATGAAAAAAAAGTTATGGAAGGTAAAACTATCCGTTAATGGCCAGAATGAAACATACATATAACAGATGTTAAAATATATAAAATGTTTATTATCCCAAGATCTTCAGCGGTTAACTATGCACATTCTCTTTTGTTATGCAAAAACATGCAGGTACTTTAATGAACACTACAAGGATTCCTGAGCAAGTAAAACTGAGTGTGTGTTTTAGTTAACATACTGTATAATACCAATCAAACTTTCAATGGAATCATAAACATCTTCCGCTTAATCATCTTGGCAAAAATTATGCATTTTGATTCCAAACACAATCCTGTTATTCCTCTACACAACTCAAACAAGTTTAATTCTTTTCCTTTTATTTATCCTCCTAAACACTGTATTACCAAAGATGGTTTTATACCTGAATGTACTATAAATTCATTCAAATTTCAATAATGGCTGAAATATGATTTATAGAGTTGTAATCACCTCTTCAATTTTAAATATTCACTAATCTTTCCTATTGAATTTTCATTGTTTTTTTTTTTTTTTGAGATGTTAAGGTTCTTAAGAGGAGAGGATACGTATTGTATTATCGCTATAGCCCCAGTACCTACAGTATAGCTAATAAATATTAAATACATAAAAATATAGGTAAATATATCAAATATAAACACTTTATCAAGTTTTTTAATGACTTATCTTTTGTATTAGGTAAAATTGGTGACATTCTGGAGAGAGGCTGATGAGACAAACTGACTTCCCAGTCCTCTGCCTTGACTACAGCTTAACATATGGCTCAGGCTAGAAGGAGGCTTCAGTACATAGATAGCCTGTGAAACTCTACAGTGTGAAAAGGAGGAACGTGTGAACCTATTGAATTTTAAGAAACATCAAACCATTCATTTAGGTGACACATTTGGTGAATAGTGTGGTGAAGCTGCCCAAAGAGGCCTGGATTGCAAAGGACCTCATAGGACACTGAATGTTTTAAAGACAATAAAAGCCACAGAAGTTTTCCAAACAGGGGAGTGATACGATCAGAGGTGTTTTACAAAGGAAAACTCACAGTGGAAGATGGATTTGATGTCCTGAATTTCAGCACACTGCTCTTCATATGATCTGAGGCAACATAGAATAGCTAAATTCTCTTTTCCATATGACAGTCTTTCAAATATATGAGGGTAAATAGCATGTTCCTCCTCTAAGCTTCAAGCTAAACACCTCCCTTTCCTCCATCAGTCCTCTAATGTCATTCTCTGGGTCTCTCAACATCCTGGATGTTGGCCTCTGGACACGCTTTCCGGTTCTTCACTGTCTCGTTTGAAACACAGAACACTCAGCTTAACATAAAAGCAGAAATCACAAATAAAAGATTGATACATTTAAAACAACTGTATGTTGAACACACCCTCTTATAAATTAAAATATGGATTTCTGTATTAATAACACATTTGGGCTTTCTAAGATTCAGATGCCAGGGTTCTTTTCTTCTTCTTCTTCTTCTTTTTTTAAAAACAAACAAACAACAACAAAAAAAAAACAGGGTTGCACTCTGTTGCCCAGGCTGCTGGAGTGCAGTGTGGAAGGATTTTGGCTCACTGCAACCTCTGCCTCCCAGGTTCAAGCAATTCTCCCACCTCAGCCTCTGGAGGAGCTGGGATTCCAGGCACATGCCACCACACTCGGCTAAGTTTTGTATTATTTTGGTAGAGATGGGGCTTCACCATGTTGGCCAGCCTGGTCTTGAATCCCTGACCTCAAGTGGATCTGGTCCCCTTGGACTCCCAGAGTGCTGAAATTATAGGTGTGAGCCACTGCACCCAGCTTTCAGATGCCAGGGTTCTATCCTGACCTTTTATATATGTTTTATATAAAATTTTCTATGAGCAGTATTCAAGAATTTGTATTGTACACATATGGACACACCCACCCCATACCACATACAGACATACACACATACATATCAAGTGATTCTTAGGTAGATTCAATCTTGAAAACAACTGTTGTAAACAATCTCAACAAATAAAACTCAGAACAAATATGTGTAACATATATGACAGGAAAAGCCCAAGTTTACAGTATAAAGGATTAACCATTTATAATTTAGGGCAGTGTAAACAGGCTCTAATATGTTATAGAGTGTAGCAATGATACTGATGATGGTGAAAATAGTACTACTAGTAATAGCATCATCATAAGAAAAGAAGGGAAAAGAAAAGAAACTAATGAAATTACAGGCAAGGAGAAGTCACCTGGCCAAAAACTCTCCAGGGCAATCCTTTCTCATATCTCACCTCCTTTTCCTTCTATAATTATATGAGAATGGCTCAAGAATGCAAAAGCTTTCTGATTTTAAAAGATGGGGCAGGTTCTACTTCAAAATAACAGTTTGAGATACTATATTTACTTTTCTTTTCTCTCTAAATACCATTAAAATTATTGAAATGATGTCAAAACGAGGTGAAGAAAGAGGATCAGTAATGAGGCGGGAAAGAAATAGAGTATACCACAAATAGCTCCCATATATGTAAATGGTTTTAGAGCACAGCAAAAGACAGAAGGGCTTCAGCTAATTTATAAGACTAACATAGCCATGATAAAAAAAAATTGCAGGAAAAAAAGAATACACACACCTCATTTATAAATATAGATGCAAAACTGGATTCAGAAGTATCTTAAAAGAATAATGTACTACCACAAAGTGGGACAGACCCTAGTAATGTAAGTTTGGGTCACGGTAAGAAATCTATTAGTTACATTAATAGTTCAAAGTAGAAAACATACTTAAAGAAAGCACATAAGATTACCTAGAATGTAAAAAGGTGCTCTATAAAATTCATCATAAATTCCTGATAAAACAATAAGTTATTTTCTTAATGCTTTAGCAGATACCAACAGCAAAAGTGATAATAAATGGTCAAATGAGTAAGAAAAAAACCCTAAAACTTCAATAAAGAAATAGGATGAGCCCATGAGCTAGATGTTCATAAAACAATATGAATATTCATCAAGCATCTAGTATAGGAAACAAGTTCAATCTAACTAATAATAATAAAAAAGAGTAATAGGGTATGTTTGACTGTTGGCTACCAAAAGATTTAAAAAATCAATAACAGTGTTGGCAAAGATATGGAGAAAATCAAGTGTATTACTTTCCTATTCCTGATGTAACAAGTTACCACAAACTTAGTGCCTGAAAACAATAGAACTTTATTACTTTAAAGATCCAGAGGACAAAAGTTCAAAATTGGTCTCACTAGTCTAAAATCAAGTTGTTGAGAGGGCTGTGTTCCTTCTGGAGGCTCTAAGAAAGAATGGGTTTCTTTGCCTTTTCTTGATTGTAGAGGTCTCCTACAGTCTCTGGCTTATGGCCTTCACCCCGACCTTTAAAGCCAGCAAGGTACACTCATACTGTTATCTCTCTGGTTCTCTTCGGCTTCCCTCTTCCTCTTTTAAAGACTCTTGTGATTATATTGGGCCCTCCTGGATAAGGAAATCTAAGGAAATCTCCCTATTTTAAAGTCAGCTGATTAGCAAACCTAATTCTAGTGTAATCTTAATTTCTCTTTGCCATGCAACTTCACATATTTGCAGGATCCTGGGAGTAGGATGTGAATATCTTTTGCGGGGGGAGGCTGGCAGTGGGGACCACATGATTCTGCCTACTATACCAGGTATTTCCAGTCACTATTGGTGGGAGTGTAGAGTATATTCTTACAACCTATCTGGTAGTTTGGCATTAAAATGCCCATGTAGGCTACTTTGCATCGTGAAATAAAATTAAATATTAATTAGATTTGTAAGTTCCTTTTTATAGCTTGGTTTTAAACCATATCTCAAAGATGTGTCAAAAACATTTACATTGGCTCTCTTTCCTGAAATGTAGTGGTGATGACCTACTATTCACGGTGTCCTCAAGCAAATTCCAGGCCATGCAGAGATGAAAGTAATTTTCTAAAAACATTTTTCAAAATCGGGCTTACTCTTACTAATAGATAAGGGAATCAGGAAGTCTTTTAGTAGTGAAATGAAGCTTTCTGTAACTGTTGGAAGAAAACAGAGAGGGTGTCTAAATACTCTAGATCTCTGGGAATCAATAATCTTAAAAAGATGTTCTATCATTCATTTACATTTTTGCCTCAGTAGGTCAGAAAATACACACTTAATGATCTAAGGAATCCTAGAGGTCAAAAGAATATGTCTCAGAGCTACTCACCATGCAGATGCAGACAGAACTTATACCTGAATCATGCTATGAAGTAACAATATCCAGGTAAATATCCATGTGGATAGAGCTGGTTGGCAGCTAGATATCTCTAACATAGCTTCTCTGACATAAATTGCCAATTTCTTTTATTGAAATGAAATTACTCCCTGTTACATTTCATTATCTTCCTTCTACCCCCACCCAGGTCATTATGGCTAGAGAATTTTCTAGTTTAGAAAAAAATCTCATTTTATGAGAATCCCTGTTTCAAGTTCTCCCATTTTATTGTGAAAGCCTATAAACTATCATTTTCTTTCCATCAAATAAACCATGATTTTCATTTTATTACAGAAAGCATAGTAAATATATATTTAAAGATCCATTTGCCACTAAGCTTGAAACCCTGAGTGATTCTCTATCTGGATATACAACACAAACTAATGTTATTAATATTGAGTGGTTTGCAGTTGGGAATAGTTTTTATTTTTCTAAATTAATAATCTATAACTGAGCTTACGATTTATGAGCTTTTAAAGTTGTACTTCATTTGGCATAGTTTTTTCACCCATCATAACAGAAGGTTTTACTCCTAATGTGAAAGTCTGTGATTGCAATCTTCCATCACTCCATTCTTAAGGAAGCACCTCTGGGTGGGAGTCACCAGATTTATCCCTGTTGGCAGTAGCAAAATGATTCAGATTTTATCATAATATTCTTATCTCTTTTCCTTCTTCTAGGGATTAGGAAAGACAAAATGGGGTCTGCCATGTTCAGAATCTCTTTCTGGTGACTTTGCACTCAGAATTTTCCTAGCTTGCTACAGGGAAGAGCAATCATACTCCCAAATTTTGCTACTCTTTGCATCTGTCTCTAGGAGATACGCCAATGGCATGCATAAAGGATGCCAATTTCAACTAAAAGAGTTACCAGAAGAAAAGCTGGGCTCAGAGATGTAAAGAAGAGTAAGCACAAACAATCCATTCTGGGTCTATGATGACTGTGTTTTGCAAAATACTATGAAAATTGAATTACATCATAAACACTCCTATAGCCTACAATAAATTTAATGCAGGAATTGTCTAATGTCAACATGCTTTAAATAATCCCTGTAAAACAAATCTTTCAGTTTCTGATGAATTCAAATACAATTCTCACATAGAAAAATTATCTTAAAAATAGCTCATACAAGTACACTGATCTGAAATCCTAAAGAAATGAAAAAATAAAATTTCTCCCAGTTGACAATACT
Organism: Rhinopithecus bieti; assembly: GCF_001698545.2. Lineage (NCBI taxonomy): Eukaryota > Metazoa > Chordata > Mammalia > Primates > Cercopithecidae > Rhinopithecus > Rhinopithecus bieti. The sequence goes on from NW_016809238.1 coordinate 279,701, forward strand.
CTAAAATCTTTCCCTTAAAATGTGAATATTGAGTCCCAGTGACCTGTCAGGAACTGGTTTAGGTGCTGGTCTAAATTCAGCCAATATCTGTTGAATATTCTCTGTGTCTGACGTGAACTATTCTAGGCAATTCTTACAACATTTTAGTAAAACAATTAAATACATGCAAACAAATTTAAATGCAACAGTAAACTCTAATTGAAATATCTAAAGATTGCCATGAACAAATAATAAAAGAAGCCTAAAGTTTATCGGAGAGAGGCAGATGAGACTTCACAGAGAGGATAGCATATAAGCTGAGGGTTGGATGGTTGAGGGCAGTGAAGCATGCACAATGGGGAGATGCCCTCGTTTTGCACATGCAAAGGTCTGCACTATTTAAAAAAAGCAGAATTGGGTAATCAACGAGTATTTCAAAATTTAATAGTGTATAAAATGCAAGAGGTGGTGGTAGGAGAGGAAAGATGGTGATAATGACCAGGAAGAGAAGGTCAGAAGCTAGGCATGAGCTAGACGATAAAAGGCCTTGTATAGATAACATGCAAGTGAATTATTATTTAAAGAATTTTGAAGATTAGATTTTGGTGTTAAAAAGATTACTTTGGCATAATGGAGTAAGACCAAAAGAAGAGAAAGGGCTTTGTACTAATATAGGCAAAAGTTGATGGTAACCTGAACTATAAGGTATAGGTGATAAGAGTCTAGAGGGGCAGATTCAAAAGATATTTGGCAAGAAGAATATACAGGCATGATGGCTGACTGGAAGATAAGTAGGAAAAAGAAATCTTGGAGTTTTTAAAGTTTTTTTTGTGTGAGTGACTGGACAGATAACAGTTTGAAGGGTTGATGATAGCTTGGTTTTAGACATGATGAACCAGAGATGCCCATGTAAACATCCAGGTGGATAGAGTTGGTTACCAGTTAGATATCCAGGTCTGAAATTCAGCAGAAGTCTTAGAGCTTGAGGCAAATTTGAGAAAGACTAGCCTATTGGGAGGCTGTTAAGCCATGGCAGTGGACAGAGTTGCCTAAAAAAATAACTTGGATGAGAAGATAAGGAAACACAGGGCAGAACCACAGAGTATGTATAATGGGCAGCTAGAGGAAGGAAATTTGACAAACTGGACTGGAAAGAAAGAGACATATAGTTAGGTTTTGAGACCAAAAAAAATAGGTAATTTTATGAAAACTAAAGAAGAATGAATTTTAAATATTAAATTAACTGGTAGTCAGAAGATAAAGTGAATGCACCCACCAGATCTTATTTCTACACTCATTTAATACATGTAAGAACTTGGCACTTTTTTGTATTTGTGTCACCAGAAAATGCATTATTTTCTTCCAAGACAGCAGATTAGAGGCTTGCAGTGTGCCTTAGCCACTTGGAAAAAGCAAAATCATGCATTTTAATTCAAATGCATGAATTTTAATTCAAAAAGGAAAATGGGAACCCATTAAGACAGTGAAGGACGTCCCAAACCCCAGGGAGAAGAAAGTGGGCAAGCTGTCCCTGTGAAGGCATTTGGTAAATAAAAGTGAGTGAAGATCCAGAACAGGGGATGGGCAGAGAGCCTGCCTCTGTGAGTCACTTTTCCAATGGGGATCCATGCCACCCAAGACAAGAAAGAGCATTTTGTTTCTCCCAAACCTTGGGACTAACTCCCAAGCCTTGGGGCGAGGCTTGGAGACATTGGGAGCAAAGGATACCAGGAATTCCTGCAGGCATTTTCCCAGACTCAGGATGGACAGCAGGATGCCATTTTCAATCCAGGTGCATACAAAGTCAGTAATTCTTTGACAACCCAGCAGCGTAGCCAGGCAGGCATTATAGTCTTGGATCAGAGATTGTAGAGCTTGCTCTGGTGCTAAGTAGGGGCCTCCATAGCCAGAATTGAGTGGTGCATGTGGACAGTGCCCCAGTTGTAGGTGCTGGAATTGTGCTCACCCCGTGTAGGTCTAGGGTGAGAGGGAAGCTGCTACAGCGATAGTTTCTCTTGAGCAATGAGTCTTGTAGCTAGGCCTAGCTTGGCGACCTGGAACTGGCCTGTGTGTGACCTTGTTTGGAGCCCCATCCTGCTCACCTGAGATCATGGTGCAGGGGACACTCTCTGCTCCATGCCTAGGCAGATTTTCAGGCATTGGGAGCACCCACTTACATGAATTTGCATCCTGAGTCATCCCACCTCTCTGCTCCATGCTTAGGCATATCTCCAGGCATCTGAAGTACCCTCTTGCCTGGGTCAGTGGCCTGAGTTGCCCCACACTTCCTTGGAGAGACTGTGGTGCCGTGGGGCCCCCTATGCTCCATGCCCAGGAAGATCTCCAGGTGTATCCACTCTACTGGATTAGGAGTTCAGGCAGTCACCCCTCCCCATGCAGAGAACTTAGGGCCAAGCAGGTTACCAACCTCCATGCCTAGACATACCTCTGGGTGCTAGGTGGCCACCCATTAGTGCTGGTGCTAGTACCTGCCATTGAGTGGCTGTAGGTGAGCCTGTGCAATCCAGCCCCTACTATCTTGGTTCCCTCATGTGGTGGTGAGCAGGGAGCTAAGACCACTGTGCACTAAACAGTTCAGCCAATTGCCTGCAGCAACAGAGACCTCCCAGTAAACAACGTTGAACTATATACCCATCCATGCTGGCTAGAGCTGGCTTTTACCCATAAGTGCCATCTACTGGCCTGTATGTAGAACCACACAATCCAACATAAAACCAGCTGATAGAAGTGCATAGGGCTATAGAAGCAAAGCCAAGGCCAGGCTGGTGGATCACCTGAGGTTAGGAGTTCGAGACCAGCCTGGCCAACATGGTGAAACTCTGTCTCTACTAAAAATACAAAAAATTAGTCAGGTGTAGTGGCAGGCACCTGTAATCCCACCTACTTGGGAGGCTGAAGCAGGAGGATCACTTGAACCTCAGAGGCAAAGGTTGCAGTAAACTGAGATTGCGCCATTTGCACTCCAGCCTGGGCAACAAATGTGAAATTTCGTCTCAAACAAAACAAAACAAAACAAAACAAAACCAGAAAAAGAAGCTAAGCCAAAAGACACTAGTCAACATTCTTTACACTCACACCCACTAGGGAAAAGAACAAAGAAAAAAAATATATATATATTATAGGAAGAGAAAGAAAGGGGAAAATCCTATTCACACGAAAATATTAATAATTACAAAAATTAGAAATGCCAGTGTCTCCAGATGAGAAAGAACCACTGCAACTTTTCTCATACCATGAAAAATCTGAATATTGTGATACCACCAAAGGATTACACAAGTTCTCCAGCAATGGTCCCTGACTAAAACAGACACTCAGAAATGATGTATAAAGAAGGCAAAGCTTGGATTGCAAGGAGGCTCAACAAGATTCAAGACAAGGATGAGAGCCAAAAAAAAAGAAATTTCTAAAGAAATCCGGGAAATGAAGAAAGAGATAAACATCTTTAAAGAAAATTAGTCAGAACTTCCAGGATTGAAAAATTCAATTAAAGAATTTCAAAATACAATTGAAGGTTTTATCAATATACTAGACCAAACAGAAAAAAGAATTACAGAGCTAGAAGACTAGTCTTTTGAATTGATCAAGTCAGACTAAAATAAAGAAAAAAATTTTTTAATGAAGTCTGAAACTTTTAAAAGTCTGAAAATATGGGATTATGTAAAGCAAACAAATTTATAAATTACTGGCATTCCTGAGAGGGAAGGAGAAAAAGTAAACAATCTGGAAAACATATTTGAAGCAATAGTACAAAAAGCGTCCCTAGTATTGTTAAAGAGGTAGACACCCAGGTACAAGAAATCCAGAGAACGCCTGTGACATACCATACAAAAAGAACATCATCAAGGCATAGAGTCATCAAACTTACTAAGGACAATGCTAAAGAAAAAATCTTAAAGGCAGCTAGAGAAAAAGTTCAGACCATGTACAAATGGAATCCCATCAGTTTAAGAGCAGATGTCTCAGCTGAAAGCCAAAAGAGATTGGGGGCCTATTTTCAGCATCCTAAAGGGAAAGAAATTTCAACCAAGAATTCCATATCCCATCAAACTAAGCTTTATAAGCAAAGAAGAAAGAAATACAATCTTGTCCAGACACCCCCCCCCAAAAAAAAAAAAAAAAAGCTAAGGGAATGTATTTCCATTAGACTAGCCTTAAAAGAGGTCCTTAAGGGAATTTTTTAAATGGAAACAAAATAACAATACCTGCTACCACAAAAATACATGTAAGTCCATAGTTCACAGACCCTATAACGCAATTATATAACAGAAACTACAAAGCAACTAGCTAATAACTTCAACATAGGATTAAAACCACACATGACAATATTAACCTTGAGTGCAAATAGTCTAAATGCTTTACTAAGAAGACACAGAGAGTGGTAAATTGGATAAAAAAGTAACACCCATCTGTCTCCTGTCTTCCAGAGGTCCCTCTCCCAGGAAATGACACTTACAGGCTCAAAGTAGAGTTGGAGAAAGAAAGATCTATCATGCAAATGGAAAACAAAAAAGAACAGGGGTTGCTATTTTTATATCATTGCTATTTTTATATCAGATAAAACAGACTTTAAGCCGGCAATAATAAAATTTGAAAAAGAAGGACATTATATAATGATGAGCAGTTCAATTCAACAAGAAGACTTAATAATCCTAAGTATACGTGCACCCAACATTGGAGCACCCAGATTAATAATACAAGTATTCCTATATCTATGAAAAGCCTTAGACTGCCACAGGATAACAGTGCTTAGTCATATAGTCATAAAGCAAGTCTCAACAGATTAGAAAAAATAGAAATCACACCCACCATATGCTCTGACCACAGTGGAATACAAATAAAATCAAAACCAAGAAGGTATCTGAAAACCACAAAATTACTTGGAAATTAAACTGCTTTTTTCTGAACAATTTTTGGGTAAACAATGAATTTAAGGCAGAAATTAAAAAATTCTTTGAAAGAAATGAACAGACAACACAACATATCAAAATCTGTTGGATGAAGCAAAAACAGTGTTGACAGGAAAATTTATAGCTCTAAACATCTACATTAGGAAGTTAGGAAGATCTCGGCTGGGCGTGGTGGCTCACGTCTGTAATCCCAGCACTTTGGGAGGCCGAGGTGGGTGGATCACGAGGTCAGGAGATCGAGACCATCCTGGCTAAAACGGTGAAACCCCATCCCTACTAAAATACAAAAAAAAAAAAAAAAAAAAAATTAGCCGGGCCTGGTGGCGGGCGCCTGTAGTCCCACCTATTCCGGAGGCTGAGGCAGGAGAATGTTGTAAACCCAGGAGGGGGAGCTTGCAGTGAGCCAAGATTATGCCACTGTACTCCAGCCTGGGTGACAGAGCGAGACTCCATCTCAAAAAACAAAAAAAGAAGTTAGGAAGATCTCAAATTTACAATTTATTATCACATCTAGAGGAACTAGAAAAACAAGAATAAACTAACTCCAAAGCTAGCAGAAGAAAAGAAATTATTAACATAAGAGCAGAATTGAATGAAATTCAGACCCACACAAAGCATCAGTGAACCCAAAAGTTGGTTCTTTGAAAGAGAAACCAAGACAGATAGACTGCTAGCTAGATTAATAAAGAAAAAAAAGAGAAGATCCAAAAAAGTGCAATTTGAAACAACAAAGGTGATATTACAACCAATCCCATAGAAACACAGAAGATTCTCAGAGACTATTATGAACACCTCTACGCACACAAACTACAAACTCTAGAAGAAATGGATAAATTCCTGGAAATACGCAAGCCCCAACATTGAATCAGGAAGTAATTGAAACATTGAATATACCAATACCAAATTGACAAAATTGAATTAGTCAAAAAAACCTACATACCAAAAAAAGCTCTGGATCAGATGGATTCACAGCTGAATTTTACTACATGTAGAGAAGAGCTGGTACTAATTCTATTGAAACTATTCCAAAAAATGGAGGAGGATGGGCTCCTGCCTAACTCATACTATGAAGCCAGTATCACCCTGATACCATAAACTGATAAGGGCACAATGTACAAAGAAAACTAGACTGTAGTCCCAGCTATTCGGGAGGCTGAGGCAGGAGAATCCCTTGAACCCAGGAGGCGGAGGTTGCAGTGAGCTGAGATCGTGCCACTGCACTCCAACCTTGGCGACAGAGTGAGACTTTGTCTTTAAAAGAGGAGAAGAAAGAAGAAGAAGACAGAAAAAGAAGAAAGAAGAAAGAAGAAGACCAAAGGCCAATATCCTTGATAAACACAGACATAAAAATCCTCAAAAAAAGGAAAAAAAAATTGCCAAAAGAAATCCAGCATCATATCAAAAAGTTAAGTCACCATGATCAAGTAGGCTTTATTCCTGAGATGCCAGTTGGTTCAACACACAAAACTAAATAAATGTGATTCACCGCAAAACCAGAATTAAAAACCAAAACCATATGATCATCTTAATGGAAGTAGAAAAAGGCTTTTGAGAAAATCCAACATCCCTTTATTATAAAATGCTCAACAAACAAGCTCTTGAAGGAACATACATAAAAAAAATAAGAGTCATCTATAAAAAATCTACAGTCAACATCATTCTGACTGGGCAAAACTGGAAGTATTCCCCATGAGAACTGGAACAAGACAAGGATGCTGTCACCACCCTGATTCAATATAGTACTGGAAGTCCTAGCCAGAGCAATCAGGCAAGAGAAAGAACAAAAGGCATCAATAGGAAAAGAGCAAGTCAAACTATCTCTGTTTGCAGATAATATGATTCTATGCCTAGAAAACCCTAAAGCCTCTGCCAAAGGCTCCTAGACCAAATAAACAATGTTAGTAAAGTTTCAGGATACAAAATCAGCATATAAAAATCAGCACCATTTCTATATACCAATAAGGTTTAAGCTGAGAGCCAAATCAAGAACATAATCTCACTTACAATACCCACCCACACAAAAAAGTACCTAGGAATACAACCAACTAAGGATATAAAATATCTCTAAAGAAGAACCACAAAACACTGCTGAAAAAAATCAGAGATGACACAAATGGAAAAACATTCCATGCTCATGGACTAGAAGAATTAATGTCATTAAAATGTCCATACTGCTCAAAGTAATCAGAAGATTCAACACTATTCCTTCAAATTATCAACGTCTCTTTTCACAGAATTATGAAAAATTATTCTAAACTTCATACTGAACCAAAAGAGAGCCTGAATAGCCAAAGCAATGCTAAGCAAAAACACAAACAAACAAACAAACAAACAAACAAAACAAAGCCAGAGGCATCACACTACCTGACTTCAAACTACACTACATGGCTATGGTAATCAAAACAGCATGATATTGATATAAAAACAGATGGATAGAATGATAGATCTGAAAAGTGAACCCAGAAACAAGCTGGACAACTACAACCATCTGACTTCGACAAAGTCAAGATAAATAAGCAATAAGGAAAGAACTCCCTATTTAATAAATGGTGCTGAGATAACTGGATAGTCATATACAGAAGAATGAAACTGTCCCCCTACTTTTCAACATATAGAAAAACTAACTCAAGATGGGATTAAAGATTTAAATGTAAAATCTCAAGCTATAAAAATCATAAAAGAAAAGTTAGAAAATAACATTGTAGATAAGAGGATTGGCAAAGAACTTATGACTAAGCCCTCAAAAGCAATTGCAACAAAGCCAAAAATTGACAAGTGAGACCTAATTAAATAAGGACCTTTTGTACAGCAAAATAAATAGCAGAGTAAACAGACAGCTCACAGTACTGGAGAAAATATCTGCAAACTATACATCCAACAGAGGTCTAATATGCAGAATCTGTAATGTACTTAAACAACCTAACAAGCGAAACACAGATAATCTCATCTAAAAGTGGGCAAAAGAACACAAACAGACACTTCTCAAAAAAAAAAAAGACAGGGGCGCACTGAAGACAGCCGAATAGGAACAGCTCCAGCCTCCAGCTCCCAGGGTGAGCGACACAGAAGACGGGTAATTTCGGCATTTTGAATTGAGGTACCGGGTTCATCTCACTGGGGCGTGTCGGACAGTTGGCACTGGTCTGCAGGTGCAGCCCGACAGGCGAGAGCTGAAGCATGGCAAGGCATCGCCTCACCTGGGAAGCACAAGGGGGAAGGGAATCCCTTTTCCTAGCCAAGAAAACTGAGACAAACAACACCTGGAAAATCGAGTAACTCCCACCTTAATACTTCGCTTTACCAGGGATCTTAGCAAACCGCACACCAGGAGATTATATCCCACACCTGGCCCAGAGGGTCCCAGGCACATGGAGCCTCCCTCATTGCTAGCACAGCAGTCTGTGATCTAACGGCAAGGCAGCAGCGAGGCTGGGGGAGGGGTGCCCGCCATTGCTGAGGCTTAAGTAGGTAAACAAAGCCTCCAGGAAGCTCTTATTGGGTGGAGCCCACCACAGCTCAAGGAGGCTGGCCTGCCTCTGTAGACTCCACCTGTGGGGACAGGGCATAGCTAAACAAAAAGCAGCAGAAACCTCGGCAGAGGTAAATGTCCCTGTCTGACAGCTTTGAAGAGAACAGTGGATCTCCCAGCATGGAGGTAGAGATCTGAGAACAGACAGACTGCCTGCTCAAGTGGGTCCGTGACCCCTGAGTAGCCTAACTGGGAGACATCCCCCACTAGGTGCAGACTGACACCTCACACCTCACACGGCAGGGTACATCCCTGAGAGGAAGATTCCAGAGCAAGAATCAGACAGCAACACTCGCTGTTCAGCAATATTCTATCTTCTGCAGCCTCTGCTGCTGATACCCAGGCAAACAGGGTCTGGAGTGGACCTCAAGCAATCTCCAACAGACCTA
>NW_016809238.1:290670-318158 GCF_001698545.2 Rhinopithecus bieti
TAAATGTTAGACCTAATACCGTAAAAACCCTAGAAGAAATCCTAGGTAATACCATTCAGGACATAGGCATGGGCAAGGACTTCATATTTAAGACACCAAAAGCAACAGCAACAAAAGCCAAAATTGACACATGGGATCTAATTAAACTAAAGAGCTTCTGAACAGCAAAATAAACCATCATCAGAGTGAACAGGCAACCTATAGAATGGGAGAAAATTTTTGCAATCTACTCATTGTCCCTCTGACAAAGGGCTAATATCCAGAACCTATAAAGAACTCAATCAATTTTACAAGAAAAAAATAAACAACCCCATCAAAAAGTGGGCAAAGGATATGAACAGACACTTCTCAAAAGAAGACATTCATACAGCCAACAGGCACATGAAAAAATGCTCATCATCACTGGCCATCAGAGAAATGCAAATCAAAACCACAATGAGATACCATCTCACACCAGTTAGAATGGCAGTCATTAAAATATCAGGAAACAGCAGGTACTGGAGAGGATGTGGAGAAATAGGAACACTTCTATACTGTTGGTAGGACTGTAAACCAGTTCAACCATTGTGGAAAACAGTGTGGCGATTCCTCAAGGATCTGGAACTAGAAATACCATTTGACCCAGCCATCCCATTACTGGGGATATACCCAAAGGATTATAAGTCATGCTGCTGTAAAGACACATGCACACATATGTTTATTGCAGCACTATTCACAATAGCAAAGACTTGGAATCAACCCAAATGTCCATCAGTGACAGACTGGATTAAGAAAATGTGGCACATATACACCACGGAATACTATGCAGCCATAAAAAAGGATGAGTTTGCCTCCTTTGCAGGGACATGGATGCAGCTGGAAACCATCATTCTCAGCAAACTATTGCAAGAACAGAAAACCAAATACCGCATGTTCTCACTCATAGGTGGGAACTGAACAAAGAGATCACTTGGAGACAGTAAGGGGATCATCACACACTGGGTCCTATTGTTGGGGGTGGGTAGGGATAGCATTAGGAGATATACCTAATGTAAATGACGAGTTAATGGATGCAGCACACCAACATGGCCCATGTATACATATATAACAAACCTGCACATTGTACATATGTACCCTAGAACTTAAAGTATAATAATAATAATTTTAAAAAGACATACAAGGAGTCAACGAGCATATGAAAAAATGCTCATCATCACTAATCATCAGAGAAATGCAAATCAAAACCACAATGAGATACCATCTCACACCTGTCAGAATGGCTATTATAAAAATAAATAATAGATGCTGATGAAGCTGCAGAGAAAAGGGAATGTTTATGTACTGATGGTAGGAATGTAAATTAGTTCAGCCCCTTTGGAAAGCAGTTTGGAGATTTCTCAAGGAACTTAAACAGAACTACCATTCAACTCAGCAATCATATCACTGGGTATATACCCAATGAAAAATAAATCATTCCATCACCAAAAAGACATGTGTACTCACATGTGTATCATAGTGCTATTCACAATAGCAAAGACATGGAATCAGTCTGAGGGCCCATCAGCGGTGGGTTGGATAAAGAAAATGTTATGCATGTATAACCTGGAATATTACACAGCCATGAAAAAGAACAAAATCATGTCCTTTGCAGCAACATAGATTCATCTGAAGGCCGTCATCCTAAGTGAATTAACATAGGAACAGAAAACCACATCCTGCATGTTCTCACTTACAAGCAGGAGCTAAACATTGGGTACATATGGACAAAAAGATGGCAACAAGAGATACCGAGGATTACTAGCGAGGGAAGGGAAGGGACAAGGGCTGAAAAATTGAAAAACTACTTATTGGGTACTATGCTCACTACCTGGATGATAGGATTATGCATACCATAGGTGATAGGATCATCATTCTGTGATCACTCATAGGATCATTCATCAACATCTGCATCACACAATATACTCATGTAATAAACCTGCACAAGTACCTCCTGAATCTCAAATAAAAGTCAAAGTTATTATTATTATTATTATATTATTATTATTGAGAAGGAGTCTCGCTCTGTCGCCCAGGCTGGAGTGCAATGGCGCGATCTCGGCTCACTGCAAGCTCTGCCTCTCAGGTTCACGCCACTCTCCTGTCTCAGCCTCCCAGGTAGCTGGGACTACAGGCACCTGCCACCATGCCCAGCAACTTTTTGAAATTTTTTTAGTAGAGATGGGGTTTTACCGTGTTAGCCAGGAGGTCTCAATCTCCTGACCTCGTGATCTGGCTGCCTCGGCTCCCAAAGTGCTGGATTTACAGGTGTGAGCCACTGCTGCCTGGCCTGAAAAGTTGAAATTAATTTATAAAAATAATGTACCTTGGCCTCCATGGAACTTTTCTTTACCCTGGCCTTGCCCATAAAAAAAAAAACCAGAAACCATCTGGATGTAAAGAAGGAGGACTGACCTGGTCATCAAAGCCAAAGAAATGGGAGAAAAAAAAATTATATATATATATATATATATATATATATATATATATTAAAATAAATTAACTGAAAATTTTATTAGGAAGCTGAATGCTGATATAGGATGTAACATTGATGCACATAGAGCAAAACTGTTTTTTTTTTTTTTTTTTGCAAAACTGTTTTGAAAATCCTCTCTGTTACAATTTCTGTTGGCTGTGGCAGCTGTCATCTCTATGTCCTCCCTTTCTTTCCCCATAATAAGTCTTTTCAACCTTCTGCATAGGCAGGAATACTCAACTAGGTTCCTGAGCTTCTCCAATTTGCATCTATACCCACCACCTTATTCATTAAAACAAAAGATCTTTCTTGGTATTCACCTCTTTAGAAGGCCCAGGAAGGGATTATAAACAACTACTTATCTTTTTTCTAGACACATTTTTGTGTGTAAATTTATTTTGTTATAAAACTGAGATATATGTACCTCCCTGATTTCCTGCTGTTTGTCAGCTTTAGACCTTATTCGACTTGCCAAATGAATGTACTCAGCTACTGAAATCAAACAAAGCTTGAACAAAGGGTAATCTCTCAGATATAAATATCGTTTTCAGCATACATATATGTATACACATGTATATACACACACACATAAAATTAGAGAAAATATCAAGAATACGTTTAGTTTTATTTTCAGCTTTCCACAAATACACAACAGTAGTGATATAGTTTTATAGGAGAAATTCAAAATTCTGAACAATTCCCCAAACTTCTTCAAATGCAATAAATTGAGACTATCATCTGGCAGTTTAGAATTTTCTTGCAGTTCTATCATGTACAGCCATCTGATCAAAGCAATAGCAAACATTCACTTATTACCAGAGTTACATGAGAGCTGGGAAATCACAGTCTAATTTTAAACTCATATTTCCAGGCAGAATCCCCTACTGATTCTCATACTAGTAAGAGGAAGATCCAAGAATCTCCATTTTTAAGCAGAACCCAGGTGATTCTAATGCAGGTAACTATGATGGCAAGAATCATCAGTAATGATTTAAAAGAACATATTCCCAGGCACCATTACCCACTTACTAAACAAGAAACTTCTGGAGCTCTCCTGATCCAAAGAACTCACATCTTTGTAAAGGTTCTGGTGATTGTGTGTGTGTGTGTGTGTGTGTGTGTGTGTGTGTGTGTGACGGAGTTTCGTTCTTGTTACTCAGGCTGGAGTGTAATGGCGCAATATTGACTCACCCCAACCTCTGCCTCCAGGGTTCAAGCTATTCTCCTGCCTCAGCCTCCAGAGCAGCTGTGATTACAGGCTTGTGCCACCATGCCTAGCTAATTTTGTATTTTTAGTAGAGATGGGGTTTCTCCATGTTGGTCAGGCTGGTCTTGAACCCCTGACCTCATGTGATCCACCTGCCTCGGCCTCCCAAAGTGCTGGAATTACAGGCGTGAGCCACTGTGCCCTGCCCCCAGTGATTCTTATGATCAGGTAACAGTGAGAATCATTGCCTTAGAGTATGCCTCTATTTGTAGGTTATGGCTACATGGTTTCTCCTACTCCAAATTCTTGATATACCATCATATTACTATAGTTTTTCTTAGTTAAAACCAATGAAGATCTGAATGATCAATTGTAATTCAAAGAATAACTGAAATTTTTTTCAACTAATTTTCTTCCATCCATATTATGTACTTTTGACATGCAAAAACATCATACTTCAAGCCTTTTAAAAAAATCTGACCATCACAAAAAAATCTTGTAACAAGAGGAGGGAAAAAACTGTCATGCTATCAATGAGAAAAGTGGATTCCTAGAAACAAACTGACTTAACTAAGGTCACACTGCCACTAAGAACTATGCAGCCCTGACTTTAGTCTATTGCAAGAGTGTTCCCATCACTCACTAAACTTCCTGTCACCTGCAATGTGCTTTGTTTTCAACATTGTATACAGTATATTATTTCATTTTATATGCACAATAGTACAATGAGTTATGAAAAAAAAGTATGGTCTTTGAAGTCGGACAGATTTTTTTTTTTTAATTATCTTTCTGCTGAATCCAGACTGCATCTGTGTGCCTTAGGGAATTCTCATTTTCTTCTCATTTGTAAAATTATAGATAATATTAATAATATTATCCTTATTGGAAGATTTTGTAAGATTAAACGAAATAAAGTACATCTAAGCATCCAGGACAGTGCCCAGCACATAATAAGTGCTCAATGAATGTTGGCCTTTTAGTTTTTTTGAATTCTTCTCTCCCTCAACTCCTGTCTTATTTTTAGTCCAGTAGTGTTTTCACTGCACCATTCTGCCCTTCTTAGTAGCCTGTTCCTCATTTCACTGTGCAGTGTTCTCATTCTGGTCTCCTGTTATGGATTCCATATTTAATCTAACTAGACTTGACACTGAGCCTCTTGGACAACATTCTCCAACGTGCCTTTTCATGTTCAACTCCAGAGTTAACAAACCTTGACTTAGAAACTGCCCATTGGGGTAGTGGGTAGGGGTTCAGAAGACCCAGCTTCTACATCAGGTCCTGTCACTGACTGACTTTATGACCTTAGGCAAGTTAAAGAACCTCCCTGGGCTTCAGCTGTAAAACTCAAGATATGAAAAAGTGATCCTAAATTTTCCTCCTGCTCTAAAATTTCATGACTTTATGATATTAATGAACTTGTCGGTCTAACAATAGTTCTTTTTCATTTCTTATTTTAGGCATGAGTTTAAAATGAATGCTCTGAATTACAGAGGATTGTTATACTGGCTTCCATGATTCCATTGCCTACAAAGTTCTTTTGCAATTTTTTCCTTAGCTTTATCATTGTAACTTAAAAAGTTCATAGAGGAGCCCATAGAAATACTTCATATCCCTGAAACCATCCATTAAAAATAGTTATAGGCCGGGCACGATGGCTGACATCTGTAATCCTAGCACTTTGGGAGGCGGAGGCAGGCAGATCATGAGGTCGAGGGATTGAGACCATTCTGGCCAACCAACATGGTGAAACCCCGTCTCTACTAAAAGTACAAAAAAAATTAGCCAGGTATGGTGGTGGGTGCCTGTAGTCCCAGCTACACAGGAGCTTGGGGCAGGAGAATGGCGTGAACCCGGAAGGCGGAGCTTGCAGTGAGCCGAGATGGCACCACTGCACTCCAGCCTGGGTGACAGAACAAGACTCCGTCTCAAAAAAAAAAAAAGTTACAAAGATCAGTCATCAGATCTGGGAAAAGCTTGCACCATAGCTTGCATTTAGCATCACCTATACAATTCTGACCTGAAGTATAGCCATGCTCTGAGTTTGGGTGCTAATAGCATGGCTGAATGTGTCAGTCTTCAATGCTGCACTTTTTTTTACTGGGTACAAGAAGGACAATGACAAGTAGCAACTACTACACAGGACTTCCAGGGCCAACATTGACACACATACAAAGATGAGAGTGAGGGATAGGGCTGAAATATCCTTTTCACAGTGATAGTCAAACTCTAATTATAAGAAAAAGCACATTCATTGGCAAAATACAAATGCAAATGAGTTATATCTTGCAGCTTCAGCATGGCTTTGAAAAAATTCCTGCCCATGTGCAGTAGTATAGAATTTATCTTTCCAGTTTTTAAATCATGTTCTAGCTGTCTTTTTAACGAATAGCTCAGGGACGGAAGCATTTTACTTTAAATTGGGATAAAACTGGAATGTCTCTATTCTCCACTTAACCAAATCTTATAATTCCTTTAAACTACATTCTTTCCACGTTATACATAAAGACTAGAGTGATCTCTCCCATTCACGATAATCCCTCACAGAATTTACTGTCAGTTTCAACTGTCATCTATATCATATGCTAACCAGACTATTAGTTTCATTTTCAAGTGAATGTGTTTGTCACTCCAGTACCCATGATTGAATCCTAAAAGTTTTTGCCTGATAAACCCAATGCCTCCAGCTCACTATTACCTTCTGCCAAATTCCTCTGATTCCATGGGCCACCTGTCAGGACATCTTCCTTGGCACTTCATGCAGACTACCCACTTGGCTGGACTCCTTCCGTCTGTATGGACAAACTCACTGTGTTAAGTCTGTCTACTATTTGGAGATCTGTTGCCAGGACTGCTAATAAACATAATGTGGTCCCCCTCCGTGATTCTCCCTAAACAGTCTGTCTCCCCACTGTACTAGCAGTAATGAGGGAATGGAAAAATGGTGAGAGTAAATAAAGTTGAGATTTAACCCCTTAAGCACATACCATGAAGAGAGTAGGCATTTATGGTTAATCCAGGTATTACCTAAGTGATAAGCCCTTTATTCCATGTCACCACTTGGGACCCTATAACAGAAGCCAGCACCATTGTGTTTTCAAATAGTATTTTTCCTTAAGTAAGGAAAAATGAAGATGTTAAACACATGTAAGGAGGAGCTTAAAATACTTTGAAGAAGTTATATAAAATATTCCCAAAGCTCAAGGAGATGTTAAATCTAGTGGACAAATATTTAAACAAATCTTTCTTTCTAAGTAGCCTGTAAACGTAACTAGTTGGAATAACTTATCTTGAAAATATATTCTCACTTGTTAAAACATCATGGCTATTTAATCAACATAGGTTTATGCTTGTTGCTCTGCCACATGTTCTGAAATGACTGAATCCACTTTCCACAACTGTGACCTCAAAGGAAATGCTCTACGAAAGTCAAGTCAATGGAGTTTTAAAATAAAGTCTACCAAGAGTCACAATGTCTATTTTTAAAGTAGTCATCCTACTTCTGAAAGCCATGCACAAAACAGAAAACAAACACACTTTAAATCTGTTACACAGTGAAATGTTTGTGGAATGCAATTTTCATGATGATTTTTTCAGTGCATTAAGACCGGGACCTATCATGGGGAGGGGGGAGTGGGGAGGGATTGCATTGGGAGTTATACCTGATGTAAAAGACGAGTTCATGGGTGCTGACGAGTTGATGGGTGCAGCACACCAACATGGCACAAGTATACATATGTAACAAACCTGCACGTTATGCACATGTACCCTAGAACTTAAAAGATAAAAAAAAAAAAAAAATAAAAAAAAAAAAAGAATTGCTTTTCAGGAAATATCACTTCTCTCCAAGTGCCTTTTGACTATACCAAAGAGTGCTTTTTAACACCTAACTGCAATTCATTCAGATTTTTATTTAGATAGTTAATTACTGTAAGATCATACTTCAGTGAAAATGACCAAATGTAATATTATTGATAGTTCATTCTCCTGCTGTTGGTATTTCACCTCTTGAAAAATCACATTATTTGGTGCATGTGAAATAATGTTACATTAATTTCTTTGTTCTTTCACAAAGCAAAATATTTATGGTAAAACTGCAATGCACTAACCATGCTGTGGGAATGAAAAAACTGATAAAACATTTCCTCTCCTCAAGGAGCTTACACATTACAGGAGGTATGTGTATACACAGGTAACAAGCAGGTACTTAGATAAATTATAAGAGGGAGAAGTGTTGAAAGACACCAATAGTGTGAGGATCCAAAACTTGATCTTTGAAACTTTCTTATTCTTTTTAATAGTCTCTCCTCTATTCAGCTTCTGTTATGAACTTGATGCACATAAATCTAAGATATTACACAGACACACACACACACACAACCACATCTGCACATATATATCTATGCATATAGGCACACATATATTTGTATGTATTGATATAGAAATATGAGTAGATTTCTGCTAGGTCTATCACCTGCTTTCCATTTTTTTCTTTATCTTTTTAAAATAATTTCTGATTTTATTATAGATTCAGGGGGTCCAAGTGCAGGATTGTTACATGGGTATATTATGTGATGCTAAGAATTGGGGTATGGATGACCATGTTGCCCAGTAGAAAGCATAGTACCTGATGGGTAGTTTTTCAGTTCATTCCCCTCTCCCCTTCTGCCCTCTCCAGTAGTCCCCAGTGTCTGTAGTTCCCATTTTTATGTTCACCTGTACTCAATGTTTAGCTCTCATTTATAGATGAGAACATGTGGTATTTGGTTTTCTGTTCCTCTGTTAATTCACTTAGGATGATGGCCTCCAGATGAATCCATGTTGCTGCAAAGGACATCATTTCATTCTTTTTCATGGCTGTATAGTATGCCATGGTGTATAGGTACCACATTTTCTTTACCTGATCTACTGCTGATGGGCACCTAGGCTGGATGAACATATGTGTGCATGTGTCTTTTTGGTAGAACAACTTCTTTTCCTTTGGGTATATACTCAGTAATGGGATTGCTGGGTTGAATGGTAGTTCTGTTTAAGCTCTTTGAGAGATCTCCAAACTGCTTTCCACAGTGGCCGAACAATTTACATTCCCACCATTAGTGCATAAGCATTCCCTTTTCTCTGCAGCCCTGCCAGTGTCTGTTATTCTTTTTAATCATTTTTATAATAGGTCAGACTGACAGGTGTGAGATGGTATGTCACCGCAGTTTTGATTTGCATTTATCTGATGATTAGTGATGATGAGTATTTTTTCATATGCTTGTTGGCTGCTTGTCTTTTTTCTTTTTCTTTTTTTTTTTTTTTTGAGAGATGTCTGTTCATGTTCTTTTGCCCAATTTTAGATGGGATTATCTGTTTTTTGCTTGTTGAGTTGTTCAAGTGTCTTTTAAATTCTGGATGTTAGACCTCTGTTGGATGCATAGTTTGCAGATATTTTCTCCAATACTGTGGGTTGTCTTTTACTCTCCTATTTCTTTTCTGTACAAAAGCTCTTTTGTTTAATTAGGTCTCACTTGTCAATTTCTTTGTTGAAATTGCTTTTGGGGACTTATAAATTCGTTGCCAAAGCAAATGTTGAGAAGGAAGAGTCTTTTCTCATGGTTATCACTGCCCTAGGCCCATGGCAAGTACTGCCTGGCTACTGCTGATGTTCACACAAGATCCAATGGCTGTTTAGTCAGCTTATGGTAAATGCTGCCAGGCCTGGCTCTCTCCTTTCAGGAATGGGCCCCCATCTGGCCCAGGATGAGTCCAGACATGCCATTTAGGAGCCAAGGCCTGGAGTCAGGGACCTCAGGAGCCAACTCTGTGCTCTGCCCCACGGTGGCTGAGCTGGTACCCAACCTGCAAGACAAAGTCCCCTTTACTCTTCACTGTGCTTTCCTCAAGTAGAAGGAATATTTCACCATGGCCACCACAGGTGGGGATGTTTGGGTTTCACCTGAAACCAGCATGGCCCTGGATGTCACCCAAGGCTGCCTGGTTACTCCTTATGTTCATTTAAGGCCCAAGGGCCCTTTAGACAGTGGGTGATGAATCCTGCCAGGATGGAGTCCTTCCCTTCAAGTCAGTGGGTTTCCTTCTGGCCCAGAAATGTTGTCCAGAGGCAAAACCTGAAATGGGGGCCTCAGGACTCTGCCTGGTGCCCTAGTCTACTGTGGTAAGCTAGTATCCAAGTTGTAAGACAAAGTCCTCTTTACTCTCTCCTCTCCTCTCCTGAAGCAGAGGAAAGGAGTCTGTCCTGGAGCTGTGAGCTGTACTGCTAGAGATTGAAGGTGGAGTGGTTCAAGCATTCCCTTGGCCACCCTGGCTGGTGTCTCACTAGGTTGCATGACACAAAGTCCACTGCCTCCAAGCTCAGCATAGCACAAGGACTAGCCAAGAAATTCCAAGTCCTTATGGCCTAGACTGCCTTTCAAATTTATATGGGATCCCAAAGCACTTTAGCCTGCAGTTGGGAAGCTACCAGAAATTCCCCTCTGGCTAGGGCTGGTCTAAATGCTCTCTATGTGTACCAGCTGAATTTTGCCCTGTGTTGCATTCTGCTATGACAGGCAGCACTAAGTTCCAATGCAAAGTCCCACAGTCACTGTGCTCTCCCTCCCCTAAGCACATAGATTCTCTCTGTGCCACGTGGCCACCGCTGGGGGATGGGGGAAGAGAGGTATCAGCAATTCAAGACTGTCTCTCCTACCCTCTTCAGTGCCTCTTTCCTTAATATAATGTTAAAACCAAGTACTGTGATCATTCATCTGATTTTTGGTTCTTATGGAGGTGCTTTCTTATATGGATTGTTGTTAAATTTCATGCTCCTATGGGGGGACAATCACTGGAAGGTTCTATTTGGATATTTTCCTCCATTTGTCCCACTTTTTTCCTTTGTTTACAAACATATTTTAACTCTTCTTTTAAAAATTGTGTAAATTTATGGGGTACAAGTTTAATTTTCATACACAGATAGATTGTGTAGTGGTGAAGTCGGCACTTTTAGGGTATCCATTACCCAAATCTTTTCCTTAACCTAGCAAAGATAGTAGGTGGGTGGCGTATGCCACAAATCAAATGCTTATGCAAAGAAATAAAGGGATATATATATATATATATAAATCAAATGACATAATTACAAATACTTAATAGAAACTGAGATAAGGTTTTCCTTAGAAGACAGTTTTCTCTACAATTTATTTCTTGTGTCCTGTATGTAGCATGTATGAGTCACATTACATTTTGCTGGTATCTGTTTATGCCCTAGTTCTAGTGAGTTTACTAAAACCACAGAAAAAATGTGATACAATAATAAAGGCAGAAAAATCCTATGTAGTAACTATCTATAAAATTGATGATTTACTTTCTCTAAAAGTATTCAGCAGAAACTACCTGCTAATTTTATTAAAAACATATTAAAAAAACTTCAGAAAAGCATCCTGGCCTAAGCAATGTGAAACGCCCATCTTACTAAAAAAAATACAAAAAACTAGCCCGGGCGAGGGTCGGGCGCCTGTATCCCAGCTAGCTCCCGGAGGCCTGAGGCAGGAGATGGCGTGAACCCCGGGAGGCGGAGCTTGCAGTGAGCCGAGATCGCGCCACTGCACTCGCAGCCTGGGTGACAGAGAGAGACCCTGTCTCAAAAAATAAAAATAAAAAATACAAAAAAAAATAAATAAAAAAAATTCAGAAAAAGTAGCACCAAATTATAATGGTTTCTTTTTTAAAAAATTACAATGCCAACCAGGCACAGTGGCTCATGCCTGTAATCCCAGCACTTTGGGAGACCAAGGTGGGTGGATCAGCTGAGGTTGGGAGTTTGAGAGCAGCCTGACCAACATGGAGAAACCCCATCTCTACTAAAAAAAAAAAAATAATAATACAAAATTAGCCAGGTGTGGTGGTGCATGCCTGTAATCCCAGCTACTGAGGCAGGAGAATCGCTTGAACCCAGGAGGCGGAGGTTGCAGTGAGCTGAGATCGCGCCATTGCACTCCAGCCTGGGCAACAAGAGTGAAACTCTGTCTCAAGAAGAAAAAAAAAAAGAAAAAAAAAAATATATATAAAATACCTTTCTATAGTATAAGTGGAATTTTCCTACCAATAGAAAACCTAAGATCGATTACTTTCAAATCATTTAAATAATTATAATAAGGACAGGTGTTTTAGTGACACTAATTTTACTTCTTTATTTTTCTTTCATCTGAAATATGTAAATATGGGATGAATTAGAACACAGCTTAGTTGGTTGTGAACTTGCTAGGATATTTGCCTTATCTATTTTCAAATGTCTTGAGTACATATGCTTTCTGGGGCTCTATTTCGTTAAATTAACTCTCTTACCACATGTACTAGTTTCTATAACTTCTACATGATGCTCACAAAGAGGGATACAGTTTGCAGAAGACTCAGTGCTGAGCTGTCACTTCTTTATCCTCATCAAGCAGTTATTACTCTGGGCCTAATCCTGCCAGTGTAAGGAACTTTGCTTGGGAAGCACCAGGGATATGAAGAGTTATAAGGAAAAAGTGACATGTTGATTTGCAGTTTAGGTAAAAAGTGCTACAGGAGTTCTGAAGAGGATGTGATCACGTGGCTTTAATGAAGAGAGAGTTGAAATGGTCTCCAATGGTAGGATCTAAATGAGCAGAACAGAAAAGGCACAATTTGTAGAGGAACAAGAGACTTCTGACACTGGGGAATAAGTGTTCTGTGGGTAAGTGCCCTGCAGCAAATACTTTGATCTGGGTGGAACTAGAGCATAGAAGACATGGGAGAAGACAGATTCAGGGCCAGATCATGGAAGGCACTCAGAGAGCTCCCAGAGGCTGGACTCCTCTTGAACAATGAGAAGTCATGGACAATATCTAGGGCTGAGAAGTGTACAACATGATATTTCCAACTGGAAGGTTGTAAAGAAGAGCTGCATAGGGCATACGGTACAAAGGGACGTGGACGTGTGATGGCAGAAGGTCCATAGGAGATTACTTTACAATAGTATAGAAGGGAGTCAAGACTGGAATGGTGGCAAGGAAATGAGAAAGAAGAATGGTATTAAAGGCATAGAGAAAGATAAATCAGTAGGCCTGGCTAGCTGACTTAGTGTTATGGGAGAGAGAAAAGAAGAAGTTAAGAGACCTAAATTTGGGGGCTAATTTTTTACTCATCTTTATATTAGAAACCTATTAATTTGGAGTTTATAGCCCAACCTCTCTCCCCTTTTCTTTCAGATGAACTCATCGCCATAGCCTCCCACGCTGAGTCCGTGAGTTCCTGCAATTCCTTCCTAGGAAATCCAGAATCAGGCCTGACAGCTAGAGAAAGGATGGTTGCACTCTGAGGTGCTGGCAGTAGCCATTTGCTTCCATTTCAACGAGAAACCTGGAAAGACTGCTTTACAATAAGAGAAAAAAAAGAGAAGGCAGAAATAAAAAAGTTAAGAGACAAAAAATAAAGGCTAAGTCTGGATTCCCTGTTACACCCTGGTCTCTGCTTTCATGTGTTCCTAGAGGCAACTACATCCCTCCTCTTGAATTGGGTAGGATATCCCTAAAATGCAGCAATACCTTCCTCCTTTGATTAAATTAGCTTGGCAGGTTTATTGCTACTTGCAGCCAAAATGGTCCAAACTTAAATATTCCTCAGCATAAACTCTTCATCGTCGGTCAGTTGGTGCTCTACTCTCTGAACACTTTAGCACGTTACTGACATTTTACATTGTTATGATATTTTTTCATCTAGAATATCTTTCCCTTCCCCTTTGCTGACTCTGCCTATGTAAATCCTGACTATCCTTTCTTTCTTCCATCTGTCTTTATTAAGCAGTTTTTGAATGAATCCATAACATCTGTAAATTACAGTGTTATATTTTCCCACTTGAAGTCCTTGATTTTAGTGAACTTATTGGAAGAATACTTAAAACTTATACAAATAGAGTAGAAGCATGAGGATGGTAATGGACAATCAAAGAATTTATGCTCTCAAATCTATGAATGTAAGCAAATTCAATTAGACAATAGTCTACTTGGCTACTAATACCATTGACTTTAAGATGTGTTCAGAGAGGTGTCAGTAGGCTATTTGGCCAATGTGGACATTTTATATGAGGAATTATATTAGTTAGGAAATAGAAGAATAGCTTTTTATAAGTAATGCATGATACATTATTGCGTAAGTGCTAAAAATTCAATTCTGTAGATATCCATGGAACGTCCTACAGCTTAGTGAGAGACAGATCTAGAACCTGCCAATGCTGTCCGACTCAAAGTCAGATTGGAAAGCTTTTTCCATTGCTATTTCACGAAATAAGAAATTTATCAATTTTCAAATGCGACAAAATACTCCGTTTTATCTCTTCAAATAATTTTTTAAAAAGATAGTGTATTTTAAAACATTGGCTATTAAAATAGTCATATACTCAAAGAACCATCTTGAACCTAACGCCCAAGATATATTATTTAACAAATTTAAAAAAATCAATCAATAAACTGCTATTCTCTTTTGAGACAACACTGAATATCTCTCATAAAAGCTTCTTTTTGCCTTTAGAAATGAGAAAATCAATCTGCTATCCTGTGAAATCTCACATAAATTCAGAATACAATGGAGTATTCCTTCAGTAATCATAGTCTTTAGACTGGTGACTCACAATGCCTCAGGAGGAAAAAAAAATTGCCTGATGAAAGCAATAAGAAAATGTCTAACAAATGGATGGATATTTAATGAGCAAGATAAAATGCCAAGAAATAGCAAGTGTCTCTTTCTGTCCCATTCAAAAGAATATTCCTAAAACCCCAAACGGTCACACCAGATTACATGAGTAACACTGGTTAGTGTGATGCTATTGTATGAAAAATCTGTTGCTAAGCAGGGCAAAAATATGGTTTACATGAAAATGGAATGATCTCTGGTGAATACTGAAAGAAAGTAACAATTTCCATAACCAGAAAAGAATTTTT
This sequence comes from Rhinopithecus bieti, assembly GCF_001698545.2. Taxonomy (NCBI): domain Eukaryota; kingdom Metazoa; phylum Chordata; class Mammalia; order Primates; family Cercopithecidae; genus Rhinopithecus; species Rhinopithecus bieti. Next base: position 305,306 of record NW_016809238.1, read on the forward strand.
ACATCACTCCATTTCAACTGCTATAAAACCCCGAGTTGCTTTGACAATTGCTTTTCCCTGCTTTGCTGCTTTTATATCATCCTCATGTCTGCAGCTTTCCATTTACTATATGACAGGGTTTTTGGTTTTTGTTTCTGAGTGTGTTTTTTCCCCCTAAAGCCTAGGCAGAAAATACCAACGTGCTATATGGTTTCTAGGGGCCCACCTTGCAATGTTCATAAAATACATTTTTGGTGCCCCTCTTATAAAAGTCCAATTGGCTTTCCTCCCAGTACAACAGCTGAAAATATAAACAGAGAAGGCCCCATTAATAGTAATTGTAAATGCTGTACTTATTTAGATTTATGGAGCCTGCTGCCATATCCTGTTTGTTATACTGGGAACAGAGCATGCAGCGGCTTCGGTTAGGGGAGGGAAACACGCTTACCTGCATCACAATAAGGAGGTCAAAGACCAAGATAAAAGAAGCAAGGAATGCTCTGGAAACTTCATCACTGGGCAAAAATCCCCGATTCAGCTTGTCCCAGCTGATCCAGTCCGTTGTAATCACAAGTACAACCACAGACGTCAGAGTAAAAAGAACTGTCCTGTAAAGAACAAGACACTCATTAAAGAACATAAGGCATAAAATATAGATACTAGAGAGTGCATGTTATCTGTGTTGTATTAAATGTCTGCCCCTTGGTAAGTACCTACCCTAAGGTATACAAGCCAAAAGGAAGATAAAAAAGGTTGGCCGGGCATGGTGGCTCATGCCTGTAGTCCCAGCACTTTGGGAGCCCAAGGCGGGCGGATCACCTGAGGTCAGGAGCTCGAGACCAGCCTGGCCAACATGGTGAAGCCCTGTCTCTACTAAAAAAAAAAAAAAAAAAAAAAATAGCCAAATGGAGTGGTGTGCGCCTGTAGTCCCAGCTACTTGGGAGGCTGAGGCTGGAGAATCGCTTGAACCTGGGAGGTGGAGGTTGTAGTGAGCCCAGATTGCACCACTGTGCTCCAGTCTGGGTGACAGAGAGAGATTCCATCTCAAAAAAAAAAAAAAAAATTAAATGCCTTCTTTGAAAAGCAATTAGGAAAAGTTATAATAGCATCTCTTTCAAGATTTTCCCTAAAGAACATTAAGAAAATAATTATGGAACAAATAATTAACAACAATTTTAAAAATGACTTTGGTTAGTGCAGTAAGTGTCCCAAGAAAACACTGTGTGTAGCTCTTAGTAAACCTGTACATTGTTTACCAAGCATAGTGGACATGCAATGTAAGAAGATAAGGCAGACAGTGAATGGGTGAGGAAATCTTTGGATTCCATTATCCTTCTACAAAAGGGAGGGATATTTACACCAGACTCATCACCATCTCCAAGACTTGATAAGCTCCATACAGGGACCACCTCTAAAAGCCAATAATGTAGCTTGTTCTCATAGGACACATATCATCCATGGCTTGTGGTCCAGTGACCTCTCTCCATGTCAGAGCACCTACTCCCTGCTATAAGATACTAGGAGCCTGACATTTTCTCTTATCTATCTTTTTAGCCCCCATAAAATCTTGCATAAGTATACACAGATGGAGTTCAATGAGGCTTAGTTGAAAATAAAGCATTTTTAGAAAATTACTCAAATTAGTCTTTAATGCTGACTTTTAAAGTAGATCTGAAATGTGTGTGATGAAAATTTAATCTGCCAGAGAATTGTCCATAATGTAGTCAAGCCTGTGCTTTTCAGGGCTACATTGATGGCTAGATATTGTTTAGAATTATAAGAAGAAAAAAAACAATTATTTGAAATTAACTTAATCAGATAAAAATGCAAGAAAGAAAAAGGAAATAAAGGAAAACAGAAGAAAAAACATCGAGGTGAAATAACATTGTAGAACACATACCCATTTTGGCAATTAACAAAAGTGTTTTTGCCCTCTAATGTCTTATAATAATTAAAATTCATAAAAAAATATGAATCTTCATAGAATTCTCTTCTCAATTGTACATAGTATAAACCCCTAAACCAAAAATTTGGTTTTCCTTTTCATAATTTCTTATTTGAAGCAAGTTTACTTTGAGTACAATGGATATAAAGAATGTTTCTTATATTTTTTCTCCTCATGAATGGAAAGATACATTATTTTTAAAATTTAGAAAATAAACATTCCTATTAAAAACTCATTAGTTTATTAAAATTGCAAACTTTCAAAAGAATTGACTCCATTGACCTCTAAAATAAAAAGTACAGACTGTCTCCTGCTATGGTATAGAGTAACTCTGACCACAGAAATTCAAAGGAATTAAATAAGTATGGGAGAAGTTCTAACTAATTATTATAACTCAATAGATAGAAATTGCAACTATTATATAATAAGAATAGTGGGACTTAAGCAAAATTTTCTCCAGGTTAAGTCTATGTGTTTTTGATTTTGTTTTCTTGAGCTTGAGAAACCTCAAACAACTCTGAATGAAATCACCACAATTTCTCTTTTCAAGAAGGAATATAACAACCTCAATGAAGAATAAATATTGATTATTATTCAAAGTTTTTTGGGTAACAAGGATATTTTCTCATCATTCTTGGTTTTTCAAGTGCATTTCCCACAAGGATGCTATAAATATAAACACTTTAGAGGATGCACTCATATGGCTGTATAGGTTGGTAAATAGTTGGGGCCCCAATTTTCTCATGTCCCACTGTCTGCCTCCCCAGCCTCCTGCACAGAGCGTCTCACCTCCCTGTTGTCCAGCACTGCCTGGTTAACCTCTGGTGAAACAAGGGTACTCTAGTACCTCACTCTAGTTCTATGGCCAGTATGTAATCTATTGTTCAGAGCCTGTGTGATATTTTTAATATCATTACTGCATTTTCACCTGGAACTTCCTTTAGTAAAGACAGTTGATCAAGAAGAATACTCTAATGTTACTTCATAGGTCTAAAAATGTAAACTGATACTGTAAAATTAAATATTTATTCACATTTTTAGGTGTGAAAGTCTAGAAGTTTGGAATTAAGTGTCTGCTGAGCAATTGAAACCTCATCTATTACAATATTTATAAAGGAACTATTCTAGGAGTCAGCAAGATAGCATACTAGGAGATCCTTACTCATATCCTCCAACAGAACAATAATTTGGCAGCTATTTATGGACAAAAGTGCCTTTTTCTAGCTTTAGGATTCAGATACTAAGTCCAAGACTGATCAGGGCTGTCTGAGAGGGCAGGCCTATACCCAGTCCCCAGGCTTATGGACAGTGGTCCTGGATACAGACCCAGAAACAGCCTCATCGCCCTGTGAACTTGGCTACAGCTCCATTTGGCCTTCATCCTGCCACCAGAATCATCCACCAAGGAATGAGGGAGGAGTCATGCCCACATGCACTTTGTACAACAGACCTGCTGATCTCAGCCCCAGCTGTGGACCCTAAAGATGCCCTGTAATTCAGCTCTAGCCATTCTCACCTGTAGTCTGAGAGCATTTCTGCCCACACAGGGACCTGCCAGGAGATATGCCCATTCATGCCCTGGTGGCAGTCCCACCAACTTTGGTCCCACTGTAGATGCTGAAAAAGCCCTTTAACGTTGTTCCAGCTTCTCTCAGCTGTGATCTGAGAGCAGTTCTGCCCAACAAGGGACTTTATAGAAAACATGCTCATCCATGCTCCCAGAAATGGGCCTCAGGCTGAATATAGATCCTGCAGTAGACCTGTGACCCAGCTCCAGCCCTGCTCGGCTGTAGTCAGGGGCAGTCTTTTCCAGTCAAGAACCTGGCAGGAGGTACATTTGTCTGTGACCCTGCAGAGAGATCTAAAAACACTGAACTCAGCTGTGGACCCTGAAGCACCCCCTGTAACTCAGTTCTAGCCCCTCTCAACCATAGTCCAGGACCAGTTCTGCCTGACCAAGGATCCACCTAGTGACCCAGTGGAAGCCCTCCTAAGAACCTGGAGAGAAAGACATCGAATAGCATACCTGGTAACAGGTCTACCATCTGTGGAGCCAACTGTAGAATCTAAAGCACATCCTTGCCCTAGTGTCAGTTCTACTGCCCAAAGTCCAATCCGTCTTGAGACCAGACAGGATTCATATACACTCGTGCTCCTTGTAAGAACCAGCAAAAGTCACGTGACCCAGTTAAAATTCCAGTCGACTGTGATCCCACAAGAAATCCTAACAGGCTGGGAACACTATAGGAGAAGATCCATATCCACCAAAGCCAATCTGTAAAGACTTGAACAGGTATTTGTTCCTTCAAATGCAGACACAAATGCAAAGCTACACAGATAATAAAGAATCAGATAAACAAGACACCACAAAAGGAAAGTAGTAAGTGTCAGTAACAACCCCAAAGAAATTGAGATCTATGAACTGTGTGACAGAGAATTCAAAACAATCATATTAAAGAAGATCAATGGGATGGAAAAGGAAACAGACAACTAAATGAAATCAGAAAAAGAATGCATGAACAAAATTAGAAGTTAATAAAAAACAGAAACCATTAAAAAAACCCAGAAATCCTGGATTGAAGAATACAATAACAGAACTGAAAAAATTCAAAAGAGAGTTATAATATCATATTTAATCACGCAGAAAAAAATATCAAACTTAAAGACAGGTCACATGAAATTAGCCAGTTACAGGAATGATAATGAAAAAAGAGTAAAGACAGTATACTAGGCCAAGTGGCTCATGCCTGTAATCCCAGCACTTTGGGAGGTCAAGGCAGGTGGATTGCTTGAGGTCAGGAGTTTGAGACCAGCTTGGGCAACACAGTGAAACCCTGTCTCTTAAAAGGAAAAAAAGAAAATCAGCCAGGCATAGTGGCCTGCACCTGTAGTCCCAGCTACTCGGGAGGCTGAGGCAGGAGAATCACTTGAACCCATGAGGCAAAGGTTGCAGTGAGCCAAGATCACACCACTGAACTCCAGTCTGGGTGACAGAGCAAGACTCTCTCTCAAAAAAATAAATAAAGACAATATATATAGAAAGAGAGAATACTAACCTATGGGTACCATCAAGATAATAAATACATGATTTATGTAAGTCACAGGAGAAGAGAGAAAGAAAGAAACAGAAGGCTTAAAGAAATAATGCCTGAAAACATCCCAGAGGGATATAGACATCCAAATTCATGAAGCTCAAATAATCTAAAGAAGGACCCATTCAGAGAATATTTTCTGAGTCACATTACAGTAGTTCCCCTATATCTATGGTTTCACTTTCAATGCTTTCATTTACCTACAGTCAATCAAACACAGTTTGAAAATACTAGATGGAAAATTCCAGAAATCAACAATTCACAAGTTTTATATTGGATTCTGTTCTGAGCAGAGTGATGAAATCTTACTCTATCGTGCTCTTTCTTGTCCAGGATGTAGATTATCCCTTTTCCAGCATATTGACACTGAGTATGCTACCAGTCATTTAGTCACTTAGTAGCCATCTGTTATCAGATTGACTGTTGTGGTATTGCAGTTTGTGTTCAAGTAATACTTATTTTACTTAATAATGGCTCCAAAGCACAAGAGTAGTGATCCTGGCAATTTGGATATGCCAAAGAGAAGCCATCAAGTGAAAAGGTGAAAGCTCTTGACTTAATAAAGAAAGAAAAAAAATGGTCTGCTGAGTTTCCCAAGATCCATGGTAAGAACAAATCTTCTACCCATGAAATTAAGAAGAAAAAATGTAAATTCATACTAGTTTTGCTGTTGCACCTCCGACTGCAGAAGTTATGGTCACAATGTGTGATAAGCAAAGATGGAAAAGGCATTAAATTTATTTGTAGAAGACATGAAGAGAAACAGGTTCCAACTGATGGCAATTGGATTCAGTACAATCCACAGTTTCAGGCATCCACTGGGGATCTTAGAATGTATTCCTCACAGATGGAGAGGGAATACTTTATGATCAAATTGACAAAAGTCTTAAACAAAGAGGGAAACTTTAAAGCACCAAGAGAAAACAGACTCATCACAAAGAAGGATACCCTGATAAAACTATTGCTGAACATGTCAATAAAAAACCTTGAAAATCAAGAGAGAGTGGAATGATATATTCAAAGTGTTGAGGAAACGAAGAGTTAAAATAGAATACTATATCCAACAAGGCTGTCTTTCAGAAATGTAGGAGAGAGAAGAAGTTTTCCACAGAAGCTGAGGCTAAGGGAATTCATTGCCACTAGATCTGACTTTTAAAAGAATGCTAAAGGTAGAAACTAATGCTAAATTGAACTGAAAAGATACTAATTGACAAAATAAAATATCTGAATATATAAAATTCACTAGTAGAGTTAAAATATAGTCAAGTTCAGAATATTGCAATAGTTGTATATAAACCACTTGTAACTTTAGAGTAAAGTGGGGTGGGGAGGGGGGAGAGATAGCATTAGGAGATATACCTAATGTAAATGACAAGTTAACGGGTGCAGCACACCAACATGGCACAGGTATATATATGGAGCAAACCTGCACGTTGTGCACATGTATCCTAGAACTTAAAGCATAAAAAAAGTATTAAAATAACTATAGATACACTAATTTGTTAAAGATATACAATCTAAAGAGATGCAGAGTGTGACATCAATAGCATAAAATGTTGACTGGTGAATAAAAGTGTAGCATGTTTGTATGCAACTGAAGTCAAGTTCTTATCAATTTAAAATGGAATGTTATAAGATCATTTATGCAAGCCTCATCGTAACCACAAAGAAAAAACCTCTAGTAGATACACAAAAGACAAAAAGAAAGGAATTAAAATATAGGATTTTAGAAAATCATCAAAATACAAAGGAATACAGCAGGAGACAAGGAAAGGAACAGAAGAATAGCAAAACATTTTAAAAAGTGGAAGTCATAAGTCTTTACCTATCAGTAATTAGTTTAAATATAAATGGATTATATTCTTTCATCTTAAAATGCAGAGTGACTGAATAGATTCAAAAAGCAAAAACAAGAGTCCATTATATGCTTCCTATAAGATCATCATCAGTTTAGTCTTAAGGACACTGATAAGCTGAAATGCAGGAATGGGAAAAGATATTCTAATCAAATAGTAACCAAAAGACAGCAGGGGTGGATATATTTAAATTAGACAGAATGGACTTTCAGTCAAAATCTGTTATAAGAAACAAAGAAGGTCATTATATAATAAAAAGGTCAATATATAAAGAGAATGTAACAATTTCGAATATATATGTATCCAGTACCAGGGCATCTAAACATACAAGACAACTACTAACAGAACTGAAAACAAGAGACAGCAATACAATAATAATAGGGGACTTCAATTTCTATTTGCAACAATGAATAGATCACACAGATCAAAATCAACAACCAAACAATGGACTTGAATAACACCATATACCAAATGACTAACAAATATATTCAAAACATTCCATCTGAAGCAGCAAAATGAACCCTCTTCTCCAGCACACATGGAACATTCTTCAGGATAAGATCATATGTTAAACCATAAAACAGAGCTTAAAAATTTTTTAAAGATTGAAATCATCTCAAGTATCCTTTCTGACCACAATGGTATGAAACTAGAATCAATAACAGGAAGATTTTGTAAAATTCACAAGCATATGAAAATTAAACAACATGCTACCTGAACAACCAATGGGTCAAAAAAGAAATCAAAAGGGAAATCAAAAGTATCTTGATGCAACAAAAAATAAAAACAGAACACACCCAAACTGATAAGATGCAGCAAATACAGTTCTAAGAGGGAAGTTTATAATAATAACTGCCTATAATAAGAATAAAGAAAGATTCCAAATAAAACACTAAATTTTACACCTCAAGGAACTAGGAAAAGAAGAACAAACTAATGCCAAAGTTAGTGGAAGACAGGATGTAACGAAGATCAGAGCAAAAATAAATCAAATAGAGACTAAAAAACAATGAAATACCAACAAAGCCAAAACGTGGTTTTTTGAAAACATAAACAAAATTGATGAATTTTTAGCCAGACCAACCAAGAAAAAAGAAGGGACTCAAATAAAAATATAAATAAAAGGGAAGACATCAGAACTGATACCACAGAAATACAAAGGGTCATAAGAGACTACTCTGGATAATAATATTCCAACAAATTGGATAACCTGTAATAAGGATAAATTCCTAGAAACATACAAGTTACCAAGACTGAATAATGAAGAAGCAGAAAACCTGAACAGACCGATCATGAGTAAGTGATTGAATCAGTAATCAAAAACCTCTAAAGAAAAGTCCAAAACCTGATAGCTTCACAAGTGAATTATATCAGAGATTTAAAGAGGAATTATTATCAATCATTCTCAAATTCTTCTAAAAATTCAGAAGGAGAGGATACCTCCAAACTCATTTTAAGAAGCTAGCATTATTCTGATACTAAAGCCAGATATGGATACTATAAAAAAAAAAAGAAAACTATAGGTCAATATTCCTAATGAATATAAATGCAAACATTTTTAAGAAAATGTTATCAAACCACATTAATAGCACTTTAAACGAATACCATGATCAAATGACATTTATCCTTGGGAAGCAAGGATATGTTAGCTTACACAAATAAAAAAATGTGATGCATCACATTAAGAGAATAAAGGATACAAATCATATGATCATCTCAAATGCAGAGAAAGCATTTGATAAAATTCAACATTATTCCATGATAAAAACTCTCAACTAATTAGGTATAGAAGAAATGTACCTCAACGGAACTAAGGCTATATATAACAACCTCACAACCAACATCGTACTTAACAGTGAAAAGATGAAAGCTTTTACTGTAAGATCAGGAAGAAGAAAAGATGCCCACTCTCATCATTTCTATTTAACATGGTACTGAAAGTTTAGTCAGAGCAATTAGACACGAAAATGAAATAAAAGATATCCAATTCAGAAGGGTAAAAGTTAAACTGTTTTTGATTGCAGATAACATGATCTTACATACAGGAAACCCTAAAGACTCCACAAAAAACAAGACAAGACAAAACTGTTAGAACTAATAAATAAATTGAGTAAAGTTGCAGGACAAAAAATCAACATGCAAAAGTTAGCTGTGTTTCTACATACTAATAATAAATCATCTAAAAGAGAATCAAAACAATCTCATTTACAAAAGAATAACAAAGAATAAAATTCTTGGGAATAAATTTAACCAGAGGTAAAAGATTGTACACTGAAAATTGTAAGATGTTAATGAAAGAAACTGAAGAAGAGACAAATAAATGGAATACTTCTATCTTCAGAGATGGGAATACTTAATACTGTTAAAATGTCCATATTACCTAAACAAATCTTCAGATTCAATGTAATCCCTATAAAAATTCCAATGTCATTTTTTCAAAGAAATCAGAAAAACTTTTAAAAAATTAATATAAAACTACAGAAGATGGTGAATAGCCAAATGAATCTTGGGAAAGTAGAGCAGGGCCAGGCACAGTAGCTCATGCCTATAATATCAGTGCTTTGGGAGACCAAGGTAGGAGGATCTCTTGAGACTGGAAGTTCCAGACCACCCTGGTAACATAGTGAGATCTTGTTTTTATATTAAAAAATTAATAACTAGCTGGGTATGATGGTGCATGCTTATAGCCCCAGCAACTCCAGAAGCTGAGGTGGGAGGATTGTTTGAGTCCAGGAGTTTGAGTTTGCAGTGAGCTATGACTAAGCCATTGCACTGCAGCTCCAGTGACAGAGAGAGACATTTGTCCTTAAAAAATAAAAAAGAACAAAACAGGAGGCATCACACCTTCTGATTTCAAATTATGTTACAAAGCTATAGTAATCAAAACAGTATGCTACTGGCATAAAAAAAGAGATACATAGACCAATAGAATAGAGAGCCAGAAATAAACCCATACATAGACAGTCAACTAATCTTTGACAAAAGCACTAAGAATACAAACAGAATGGCATTGTGATAAATGAATATCCATATGCAAAAGAGAAATCAGACTGCTACATCATACACAAATATTAACTCAAAATGGATTAAAGACTTAAATGTAAGGCCTGAAAACATAAAACTCTTACAAGAAAACAGGGGAAAAGCTCCTTGACATTCGTATTGGCAATGATTTTTTTTGGATATGACACCAAAAGCAGAGGCAAAAAATAAAAAATAAGCAAATGGGATAACATCAAAGTAAGAAACTTATGCACTGCAAAAGAAACAATCTGACAAGGGGTTAATATTAAAAATATATAAGGAACTCATACAAGTTAATAGCAAAAAATGAAATAATCTGGTTAGAAAATGGGCAAGGGATGTCAATAAACATTCTTCCAAAGAAAACATACAAATGCCCAACAGGTGTATTAAAAGGTGCTTTATCTCACTAATCATCTGGGAAATGCAAATTAAAACTACAGTGACATATCACTGTTAGAATGGCTATTATCAAAAAGACAAGGGCTAACAAGTGTTGGTGATGGTGTTAAGAAAAGGGATCCCTAGGCTAGGCGTGGTGGCCGTAATCACAGCACTTTGGGAGGCTGAGGCAGGCGGATCACGAAGGAGTTCGAGACCATCCTGGTCATAGTGAAACCCTGTCTCCATTAAGACTACAAAAAATTAGCTGGGTATGGTGATGGGCAACTGAAATCCCAGCTACTCAGGAGGCTGAGGCAGGAAAATCACTTCAACCCAAGAGGCGGAGGTTGCAGTGAGCTGAGATTGTGCCACTGCACTCCAGCCTAGGCAACAGAGTGAGACTCCATCTCAAAAAAAAAAAAAAAAAAAAAAGAAAGAAAAAGAAAAAAGAAAAACAGATCCCTTTTACATTGTTAGTGGGAATGGGAATGTAAATTGATTCAGCAAGTATGCAAACAGTAAGGAGGTTCTTCAAAAAATAAAAAAATAGAACTACTATACAATCCAGCAATTCCACTTCTGAATATATATCTAAAGGCAGTTAAGTCAGTATCTTGATTAGATATCTGCACTCTCTTGTTCATATCATCATTATTCACAATAGACAAGATGTAGAACAACCTAAGTACCTGTTAATGGATGAATGAAGAAAGAAAATGTTACACACACAGACACAGACACACACACAGACACACACACACACACACACAATGGGATAGCATTCAGCCTTAAAAGAGACAAAATCCTTCCATTTGCAACAACGTGGATGTACCTGAAGAACATTATGCTAAATGAAATAAGCCAGATATAGAAAGACCCATACTGTATGGTATCACTTACATGTGATATCTGAAAAAGTAGAACTCATAGAAGCAAAGAGTAGAACAGTTATCAAGGATTAAGAGTGGGGAAAATTGGGAGATGTTGTTTGAAATGTACAAACTTTCAGTTATAAAACGAATAGGTTCTGAGGATCTAATGTCCAGCATGGGTGACTATAATTAATAATACTGAAGTTTTACTTGAAATTCACTAGCAAGGTAGGTATTGAGTGTCTTCACCACATGCGTACATACATATACACACAATGGTAACTATGTATGATGAATATGTTCATTAATTTGATTGTGTTGATATATGCATAGGTATATCAAATCATGTTCTGTACTTTAAACATATGCAATTTTGTTAATTATACCTCAATAAAGCTGAAAAAGGGAGTAATTCTTATTCATGCTAATAATCTCATTGTGAATAAAGTAATTAAAATTAGTAATTAAAACTTTTTTTATAATTTGATAAGTACTTTGGTAATTAGAATTTATCGTAACATTTTGTGTGAGAGATTCCTGAGGCCAAATCAGCACCAATTCACCTCTTGGATGTTTTCATTATTTGATATATTTATACAAAATAAAATATTCTTTCTAAGAGCTCTTTATAAGTGGTTTTCCGGCTTTATAATGTACTTCCATTTTGACAAAGGGTATTGCTACAGATCTCAGGAAACAGTTACTGGTAACATCTTATTACTCCAAAGGGAAATTAAAGGAGGTATTCTGTCTGATATTTAATATTTAATTCTCCAAAAGGAATAAAAATGGAAATCATTAAATATGAATGCATACAGCTCAGAGAAAAGACCTAAAATAAAATCTCAAGAGAATGGAAAAAAGAAAAGAGGGAGCAAAATACTTTAATTGGTCATATCACCTCCAAAATTATGCTCAGTGCCTTATGTAGATATAACTGCAGATGCAAATGTATTGCATGCCATTTGTTTTTCTGAGCCACTTCTTGTAAAATTGATAGACTTTACCATGCTACGATAATTTAGCCAAAACCATTAGTTTGAAAGAACCAGAGCTCAGTTAGTTGGGTTATATAAAGAGTCACTTTTCTGTAAAACTGTCATGAAGGAAATAGTAATAATACCAATTACTGTTTCAGACATACGGCACTTAAGCCAAGCACTGGTATAAGGTCTTTACACAAACTAACCGCAAATTAACTTATGTAATGTTTACTACTACCCCAATACCATCCCACCCTATTTAAAAGTACTGAAACTGAATCACAGAAAAAGTTTCAATAATTAAACCGAATTTATAACACATACTTTATAAATTATATAACATATAAGATAGAAATGATGCAAGATGGTTCAAGTCCAGGCTGACTCATGACAGTTTTTGTCATAAGCACTGCACTGCAATGCCTCTCATAGGAAGCACTTGAATATTACCCTCCTGTTATTATGTTTGTAGCTAGGATTTCATTCCTTTTCATTTTTCATTATAAGTATACTATTGTAAAATCATCATCCAGAAGTACTTAACATTGAAGAGTAAAGCTGACAGAGACTGTCAAGGACTGGCAGGGAACAGTCCATAAAAACCCTAGAAGAAAATCTAGGTAGTACCATTCAGGACATAGGCATGGGCAAGGACTTCATGTCTAAAACACCAAAAGCAACGGCAGCAAAAGCCAAAATTGACAAATGGGATAATTAA
>NW_016809238.1:318775-327002 GCF_001698545.2 Rhinopithecus bieti
AGAAAACCAAACACCGCATGTTCTCACTCATAGGTGGGAACTGAACAATGAGATCACTTGGACTCGGGAAGGGGAACATCACACACTGGGGCCTATCAGGGGGAGGGGGGAGGGGGGAGGGATTGCATTGGGGAGTTATACATGATATAAATGATGAATTGATGGGTGCTGACGAGTTGATGGGTGCAGCACACCAACATGGCACAGATATACATATGTAACAAACCTGTACGTTATGCACATGTGCCCTAGAACTTAGAGTATAATAAAAAAAAAAAACCGTATAAACAAACAAACAAACAAACAAACAAACAAAAATTTCATAGCAGTGAAAATGGAACTTCATGGATGTTGGCCATCAATGCACCATTCTTGGGTTTTTATTTAACCAACATGGTGGAAAAGGTGTTTAATCTGGACCATACTTCTTGGGGGGTTTCAATTTCTCTTTTTGAGTAGTATCCAATTAAACAATTATCTGGATTATTTTCCTTTCAGGCTGCAGCCACTGCCAACATGACACACTGGCTCATCAATTCTACCCCCTCTGGTTTCTGGCCACTAGTCAAATGGAAAGAACTCACACATAATTATCAGCTTGAGTGGTTGGAATCTTCATTATCATGATTCCATATTTCCAGTTAGTCTATTTCCTTTTCCTTAATTGTTGCTAATACCTCTTACGTTAACAGAAATTAGCATGTGAAACTAAGAAGGGTTAACAGAGCTTTTATAACCCAATGGTTCCTAACCTCTGGGGTGGGCTCCTGAGAATCACAGAGTTGTTGCTAAAGAAGTGTGAATGCATATGTGCACTAAGATGTCGGTAAAGTGAACAAACAAACTGCTTCCATAGAGGTTAGGCCACCTGCTTGTGTCACAGAGGCTGCCAGTTACAGAACTGATGAGCATTTATATCTACTGACACTAAGGATTTGCTTTGTAGTAGAGTTCAGGTTTTATAATAGACCACTTTTTCTGTTCAGCTAAAAATCTGCAGAAATTCTCAAAAATATAATATCATCTTGATACCATTTGTTGGAAACATCCATTTTAGAGCCTACTCAATTGTTTACTCTATATGGGATTAGAGACATAGTAGCACATGTAAATAAATCCAGATAATCTCCCAAAACAAGGTTTAATTCATAGTCTTAACTGCTCCTTTATTCTAACTCCTGGGTTTTCTAAAATATGGAACTTTTACTTTAGGTATCTAAATTTATGGATATTGTTTTCTTTCATTCATTACCACTTAAGACAGACTCCTTGAGTAGTCAGCCTGAAAGCAGTCATTAAATCAAAAGAGAGAAGAAGCGGCATTAGGTTTAGGTAACCCACAAAGGGCTACTCATTTATGGTGGTTAACTATCATGCAATTTAATTTTCATTACACTGGTAGCAAAAATGTGCAGAATTACCTAATACAAGCTGATTGCCAAAATTTGATGATTTTTTCTATCAAAAATAGAAACTTCATGTGATTCGACATAATAAATATGTTTTATGTGTTTAATACGTTAACTATTATTCATGTTCTAAATGTTTATAATCTTTGATTCCAGTCATGAATATCATATTCCTTATGTTCATGCTGCACAGTTACTATGAAATCTTAAGGGAAATAAAATAACTTTTATTTCTTTTACAATACTAATGTTAAAATGTTGGAGTGCAACCAAAAAAAGCCAAATAATGCATCTGTTTCTTACAGAAAAATAAAAGTCTGTGAATCTTATTAAAATGGAAAGGTTTAAAGTTAACACTACAATAAAAGAATGTATGAAGTGGGATAGCAAACTTAATTTTACAATTAAATTATGATATAGTCTCACATATGAAAATGCAAAATACATGAAACAAAATGTGGCATTACAATGGAATTTAAAACCATTAAATGTCCTAATTTCTAACCATGTTGTTTATGAGAAAAAAATAAAACAGGCAAAAAGCAGAAGAATGCTTTCCTTCATTTTTCACTGCAAAACCAAGAATCAGTTCAAACATTCAGTTGCCTGTGAACACTAAGTACCAGCACACTGAAGTCACAGATGGCCCTGAAAGAATGCCAACACTTTTCATTTTGCTTGTTTTAATGATCAATATTGCCACTGCAACTCTGTAAGAAAAGCAATCACCACTCATGTACTCAAGCCAGTTTATCCTGAAATATGTGGGTTTATAGAACCCTGAAGCCCAGCTGATGAGGTCAACATTGCTGTTTAGGAAGTGGGGAAGGAAGTGATTTGGTTCCCTTCTGGTTTCCCATTCTTGAGATGAGGAAACGTCAAGGGAGCACAAAGGTAATGTTTGCCAAGTGACCTAGTGAAACAGTACAGCTTTTCCATATGGCTTTCAGTAAGTAAATGCTGCTGCTGGGTTTTGGCCAACCTGAACACATTTGTTAAGATAGCATCCTTGAGAATGGAGATGAAGTTATGAACTTATCTTGTTTGTGGCTCCATTGAGATCTGGAGTCTGTAAAGAAAATTACTAGACTCTAATGTTGTCCATTAAAATACACTTTTACGTGTTACTTATCTTTGTATATCTCTATTACTTCAACAAGAAAAGAACCCTGAGCACAGCAGCACCTCAAAAGTGTAAACAAAATAAAAAGAAGGAAACAACTTGGTAACACTTGTTCTTGACAGGCCATAAAAGAGGTGTCTGAAAAAGATACCTCCGGGTTGGAGCATTTGATCATTCAGGTTGTAATGTACGTGAACAGTGTCCCAGCACCCTAATCTATGTAATAACAATGTCCCCTGGAGTTCTGCAGTGCCCAGCCACTGCAACTATGTTGGACCCTGCATACTGGCAATCTCTATATAAAAAGTGATGATTGAAATAATTGTATTTATTGTAGTGGCTTGAATTCCTCTACCTATATCTGAAGGATGTTAGTTTACTGAGAGGCGCTTAAAAGTAGCTTATTGGTATAGAACATAGTTAATCTTGGTTAGGAAGAACCATTTTAGTTTCTCTGCGTTTCACAGTTTTGGGGTGTAGAATAAAAAATAGGAAAAAAAATACCTAGTAGACTGCAAAGCCATTAGGAGATGGCCTATGCCATTTATTATTGATTACCAATGACTGGTACATTGCTGCTGCTTAACAACTAGTTGAATGAATAAATTCATCTATTTGACCTGAGATGGAAAATGTTTATCCTTTATCATCCACCAAGCTCAGATGCTACTGCAAATAGTGGTACATTCCTCTTTACAAAGCAAAGAGGGCTGTGCATTGTAAAACTAGGTTAGATGGACCTAATGGGCATGTTAATCCTATGTGTCTCTTAGTTAACTCACCAGCCCAATTTTTCTTACTACTGAATTACCTTGTACATGCTAAATAATTCACCAGTTCAACAGAGGGAAATTGTATTAGTCTGTTCTCACACTGCTACTAAAGACATACCAGGGACTGGACAGAAAAAGAGATTTAATTGGATTTAGAGTTCCACATGGCTGGGGAGGCTTCAGAATCATGGCGAGAGGTGAAATGCAGTTTTTGTTTGTTTGTTTGTTTGTTTGTTTTTTGAGACGGAGTCTCACCCTGTCACCAGGCTGGAGTGCAGTGGCATGATCTGGGCTCACTGAAACCTCACTTCTCGGGTTCAAGCAATTCTCCTGTCTCAGCCTCCTGAGTAGCTGGGACTACAGGCACACACCACCATGCCCAGCTAATTTTTGTATTTTAGTAGAGATGGGGTTTCACCATGTTGGCCAGGATGGTTTCCATCTCTTGACCTCATGATCTGCCTGCCTTGGCCTCCCAAAGTGCTGGGATTACAGGTGTGAGCCACCACGTCCAGCCAAAAGGCACTTATTACATGGCAGCAGCAAGAGAAAAATGAGAAAGACACAGAAGTGGGAACTCTGATAAACACATCAGATCTCGTGAGACGTATTCACCCTATCATGACAGTAGCACAGGAAAGAACAGCCCCCGTGATTCAATTACCTCCCCTGGGTCTCTCCCACAACATGTGGGAATTCTGGGAGCTACAATTCAAGTTGAGATTTGAGTGGGGACACAGCCAAACCATATCATTCTGCCACTGGCTCCTGCCAATCTCAGGTCCTCACATTTCAAAACCAATCATGCCTTCCCAACAGTCTCCCAAAGTCTTAACTCTTTAACCCAAAAGTCCACAGTGTAAAGTCTCATCCGAAACAAGGCCAGTCCCTTCCATCTATGAGCCTGTAAAATCAAAAGCAAGCTAGTAACTTCCTAGATACAATGCGGGTACAGGTATTGGTTAAATACAGCTGTTCCAAATGGGAGAAATTGGCCCAAACAGAGGGGTTGCAGAGCCCATGCAAGTCCAAAATTCAGTGGGGCAGTCAAATTTTAAAACTTCAAAATGATCTCCTTTGACTCCAAGTCTCACATTCAGGTCACGCTGATGCAAGAGGTAGGTTCCCATGGTCTGGGGCAGCTCCAGCCCTGTGGCTTTGGAGTGGACAGACTCTCTTTTGGATGCTTTCATGGGCTGGCGTTCAGTGCTTGTGGCTTTTCCAGGAGCAGGATGCAAGCTGTCGGTGGGTCTACAATTCTGGGGTCTGGAGGACTGTGGCCCTCTTCTCACAGCTCCACAAGGCAGTGCCCCAATAGGGCCTCTGTGTGGGGGCTCCGACCCCACATTTCCCTTCTGCACTGCCCTAGTAGAGGTTCTCCAAGAGGGCCTCGCCCATGCAGCAAACTTTTGTCTGGGAATCCAGGCATTTCCATACATCTTCTGAAATCTAGGCAGAAGTTCCCAAACCTCAATTCTTGACTTCTGTGTACCCACAGGCTCAACACCATGTGGAAGCTGCCAAGATCTGGGGCTTCCACCCTCTGAAGCTACAGCCTGAGCTGGACATTGGCCCCTTTCAGCCATGGCTAGAGTGGCTGGGACACAGGGCACCAAGTCCCTAGGCTGCAAACAACATGGGGATCCTAGGCCCAGCCAACGAAACCACTTTCCTCCTGGGCTTCCGGACCTGTGATGGGGGTGCTGCTGTGAAGGTCTCTGACATGGCCTGGAGATATTTTACACACGGTCTTGGGGATTCACATTAGGCTCCATGCTACTTATGCAAATTTCTGCAGCTGGCTTGAATTTCTCCCCAGAAAATGGGTGTTTCTCTTCTATAACATAGTCAGGCTGCAAATATTCCAAACTTTTATGCTCTGCTTCCCTTATAAAACTGAATGCCAAGTCACCTCCTGAATGCTTTGCTGCTTAGAAATTTCTTCTGCAGACACCCTAAATAATCTTTCTCAAGTTTAAAGTTCCATAGATCTCTAGGGCAGGGGCAAAATGTCGCCAGTCTCTTTGCTAAAACATAACAAGAGTCACCTTTACTCCAGTTCCCAACAAGTTCTTCACCTCCACCTGGACCTTACTGTCCATATCACTATCAGCATTTTGGGCAAAGCCATTCAATAAGTCTCTAAGAAGTTCCAAACTTTCCCATATTTTCCTGTCTTCTTCTTCTTCTGAGCCCTCTAAACTGTTCCAACCTCTGCCTGTTACTCAGTTCCAAAGTCACTTCCACATTTTTGAGTATCTTTTCAGCAACATCCCACTCTACTGGTACCAATTTACTGTATGGTGGCAACAAGAAAAAAATGAGAAAGAAGCAAAATCAGAAACCCCTGATAAACCCATCAGTTCTTATGAGACTTATTCACTGTTATGAGAATAGCAAGGGAAAGATCGACCCCCATGATTCAATCACCTCCCCTTGGATCCCTCCTACAACATGTGGGAATTCCAGGAGCTACAATTCAAGTTGACATTTGGGTGGGGACACAGCCAAATCATATCAGAAATATACAAAATATTCTCTATTAATCATTACCCCAGGCATAAAATATTACTGCAAGATTGGTAACAAAAGTCATAATAAAGATATGGCAATAGATTAATGCCCATTAATATAGACAATGCCAGGAAGAACTATATCCATTATTATTTAGTGAAAATAAAATGATACCTACAATACTCCAAACATTGTCTCGACTTTTAAAAATGCAAAGTAGAATTTTCTTAACTAACTGTATCAAGTTGCATCTTTTACCTGTTGTTAAAAGTACTTTAAAAAAGAAAAGAAAAAGTAGGATGATGTCAAATGGCAGTGAACAAGACAAAAGCATGTTTTATTTGATTTCTAAATAGTATGAATTTATATACTGGATTAAAAATAAGGTTCTGATAAAATTTTGTGACTTTGATGAAGACAAAGTGTTTACATAAATCAAAGCTAAGAACAACAGTATGTTTGAGCTGCATCTCAAACATCTCTTGAAGAGGATATATCATCATGAGACTTTCCACCAAGAAACATATTTTGATAACTCCCCATAAGTACCCCAAAAAGAGACAATGTTTTCCATGATAAGGGCCGCATGACACAATGGCTAGGAAGGCAGATATTATAAACATAAAATAATTTTCTGTTGTGAAAGAAAACTATAAAATAAACAGAACTAACACAAAAAAATCCCTGAAATTATACACATATATTTAAAGGATGTAATGTCTTGTCACAATGAAAGATCAAAAAATTAGTATTAGGATTCATATAGGACACGTTTCACTCTTAAATTCTAAGGCGAAAGATTTTTTTAAAGCATCTAATGCTTTATTACCGTAGAAATATACTTAGTTTCTCTTGGGAACTTGTGAATATGCTGACTTATTTAAGACTAATTCAGGAAAAACTGCGAAAACAACCATACTTCACTCAAAAATAAGGAAAATGCATGATAGCACTTGTGATCGGGGGACCCACTTATCAGCCTGATTGAGTTAAGAACTGATTGTTGGCATTGTAAAGGCAAATCATCAACCTTGTTTGGTAAACCCAGTGGAGAATTTTAAAGCTACATAAAAAGTATAATTTCATCAAAATTTAGAACTTCTCTTAACAGAAAATGTTACTTCAGGTAATGTAAAAGATTGGAAAATAGGATTGCTTTTTGAATTTGAAAGTTATATTGTCATGTAGGCAAGGGCACAGAGAATTCAGGAAACATTTTTTGAGCAACTACCATGATAAAGCTAAAATACAGAGACATGGGAATGACCTCTTCCCTTAAGTAACTTGCTGTCAAATGAAGGATGCCAATATATACACAACTAATCATACCTCAGGAAAAAAAAAAATGATGTTATACAAGTTTCTAAGAAAATCTGATTGATTTTTATCCATGTATGAAGGGTGGCTGAGAGTTCTGATTAAATTAGACCTAAAAGATGAATAAATTTCCACAGTAGAAAGGATACTGCAGGCAGGAAGATAAATTTGAAACGAAAATTGAAATTGTAGTGGATGGGTAGTAAAACATCGGAGAAGAATGGCAGATATTTCCACAGTTTCTAGACTATGTGAATAAAAGAACTGTAAAACTGGAAAGAAAATAGAAATAAAATATGAATTTGGTTTTGCACTGATGGTTAAATTTAAGAACTGGCAGGACATCTATACAGGGATTAACAACAGTCAGCTGGAGATAGGAATCTAGACCAAGAAAAGATCAGGGCCTGAATTTTGAATCTTTCAAATAAAAGTTAAAGTCACAATGATGAATGAATTTTCAGGTAAAAAAATAAAATAAAAGTGTATATAGGGGAAAACAAACATAGAATATTGAATATTACTGCTTTTTATGGTGTATTCAGAGACAGATTGAGACTAATAAGGTGTAGCCAGAGATACCTTAAGAAATCCAGAGAAAACCAGTAAAAAGCTAGCGAAGGAGAGAATTTCAGGAACAAACTAGTGGCCAAAAACTCCAAAAACCACATAGAGGTTTTACATGATAAAGACTAAAGCTGGACCACTGTTGAAGACATTTCCTTCTTCAACACAAGATTGTTCTGAAAATTGTAGGCTGGGCACGGTGGCTCACGCCTGTAATCCCAGCACTCTGGGAGGCCCGGGTGGGTGGATCACCCAAGCTCAGGAGTTCAAGACCAGCCTGGGCAACACGGTGAAACCCTGTCTCTACTAAAATACAAAAAACTAGGCGGGCATGGTGGCATGCACCTGTAATCTCAGCTTCTCAGGAGTCTGAGGCAGGAGAATCGCTTGAATCTGGGATGCGGAGGTTGCAGTGAGCCGAGATTATGCCACTGTATTACAGCCTGCGCAACAGAGCAAGACTCCATCTCCAAAAAAAAAAAAAAAAAAAAAAAAAAAAAAAAAAAAAAAAAAAAAAAAAAAAA